>NW_026869152.1:0-81689 GCF_020745735.1 Hemiscyllium ocellatum | reverse complement strand
CCCCCCCCCCCCCCCCCCCCCCCCCCCATGTCTTATTGATGAGGCACAGCGGCAGCACGGAAGGAAAGAAGCAGCAGCAAATCCTGCTCTCCACATCTCACTGACACTTGGAACATTCTCTCCCATGTGTCAAAGATCTGCCCTGTTCAGTCACGTGAAGTCCCAAGATGGAAACTGACAGAAACCCACGTAGATTTCCCCCTGAACTGACTGCTGACCTCCACAAGGGTAATGTGTCCAGTCATCCTGGGCCAGGAGGAGGGGATGGTGTGAGTTTCTAACCTGATCTGACAGTGACGGATTTTATAAACTTGTATTACAGGTGGACATTCAGATGGTTACCTCAGTATTTGTAACACCAAACTCTGACAGAATTACTCAATTCATCAGGACCTGGATATTTGCATTTAGTTGTGAGTATTGTGTTCCAGCTCATTCCTATTTGATGCATAAAAGTTCTCCTTTGAATCAAACCATCCTGTCAATAGATCTTCCCCCAAGTCTTTCATATATGTCTTGTCAACAGTTTATGATGAGTTGATGAGTGTAAGGTTGATTATTCTAATGTATAATTTCTGTAAACCCCTCTGTCACAGGGCACCCACAATTTCCTCTGCTACAAGGAGAACAACCTCAGTTTCCCCAAACCCCGGATTCCCCAATGTCTGTTTGCTCTCTATAAGGTACACATCAGGATTGTGTTGGAACATTCTCCACTTGCCTGCATCAGTGCAGCCCTCAACAATATTAAAGAAAGTGAACATCCTCCAGGACAAAGCACTGTGCCTGAGTGGTGTCCCATCCCCCCCTTCAGCATTCCCTCTCCCCACCCCCGGGGTACAGTGGCATCACTGTGTAAAAGGGAAAGGCAGCATTGTCCTCCCAGACCATAGGGCTGCTCTCTCATTAGGGAGAAATGACTGGTGGTGGGTTTAACCTGAAGGTTACCGAGCCCAGGCAAGGGAAGAGGTTGGGAAGGAGAGTCTATCTATTGTTGATGGATATTCTTGATCTGTACCATGAACACCCATGTCCCTGCAATTAAAATTCCCCCATTCCTTCTACCATCCTGGTAAATGTCCTGTGCCCCCTCTAAGGGACCCTGCCATCCTTCCCAATATATGGTTTGTACAGACCCAGCTGCTCTGTGATCCTGTGGGTGATGTCGTCATACAGCAACTGTTGCACCAAACCTCACTGTCTGTAATGGTGGGAGACACAAATACCGAAAATATTTGAGATGTATTTAGTGTGCACTTGCGATGCCATGATAGATGCCTCTTTTCCACGTGTACTGGAAAATAGATCAGGATAGTTTGGTGGTAGTTTTCTTTCTCACAGATGGATCACCAGAGCTTTTTTTTTGTTCTGTATACAGCTGAGATGTTTATTATGGGAATATGACAGGCTCCATTAGACATCAGGTCAGAAAAGGTGATACTAGAATAGATGACACATGGTTAGTCGATGTTTTTGGGAGGTTAGTGAGACGGAGAGCTTTAAGACGAAATTCAGAAGCTCAGCTCAGGAATCAGAAAGGGCCATCATAGAGTGAGAAATAAAACCTTGGTGTCCTGGAGGCTGGAAATAAATAAAGGCACATATCGCAAAGTTTTGAGAGAGGGGAGGGGATTAGAGATCGGGAGGATAATGAAGCTGGAGGACATGAAAGTTGGAAAGTATTCTGAGGACGGAGGATGTTACAGAGATAGATATTTATGATAGAATTTTTTCGGTTTTGAGGCTGGAGAGGAATTATCGAGATATGGAAGAGTTGTAAGGCTGGATGAGGTGGCATTGACAGGGATAATTCCGATCACACAGGAATTTAGAGATAACGACCGTTAGAGTCATAAAGTTATGCAGCACTGACACAGACCCTGTGGTCCAACCAATCCATGTTGACCATAATTTTGAACTGAAGTAATCGCATCTGCTTCCATTTGGTCCAAATCCATCCTAGCATTCCCCATTGATATACGGGTCCAAATGATTTGTCCTCTTAGAATCCCATTCCCCTACCCTTTTACTCTACATTTACCCCGACTAAATTGCCCTGTAACACTATGGGCAATTTAGCACGGCCAGTTCACCTACCCTGTATATCTGTGGTTTGTGGGAAGAAAGGGGGAGCACCTGGAGGAACACACGCTGACATGGGGAGGAATATCCAAACTCCACATGGACAGCCACCCAATGCAGGAATTGAACCTGTGTCCCTGGTGCTGTGAGGCAGCCCTGCTAGCCATTGAGCCACTGTGCCACCCTGAAATTGTAATTGTATTCACAGCTTCCACATCCTCTGCAAGTACATTCCACACGTGAACCACTCTCTATGCAAAAATAAAATCCCAAACGTCGTTTTAAAGCTTTCCTCCTCTCACTTTAAAATGTATGTACCCACTCTTGAATCGCACCCCATCCTGGAAAGGGCACCTGTTGTTCACATTACTGATATAAAATCCTGAAGACTAAATCTCTAAGAAGGTCAGCCCTCAGCCTCCTACGCTCCAGTGAAAGAAGTCCCAGCCTATCCAGACTCTGCTTAAAATTCAAACCATCCATTCCCATTAACCTACTGGTAAAACTCTTCTGAACCCGCTCCAGTTTAATAATATCCTTCCCATGACAGCACAACCAGAACTGGGCACAGTATTCCAGAAGAGGCCGCCCCAACATCCTGTACAACCTCAACATCCCGTCCCAACTCCTATACTCTGAGGTCTGAACAATGAAGATAAATGTGTTAAACACCTTTTTAACCACCCTGTCTACATGAGACACATACTTCAAAAACCTGAACACCGAGGTCTCTTTGTTCTATATCACTTCTCATGGCCTGACTTTTAATGAGTGTAAATCCTGCCGCCTTTTATCAAGATGTAATATTTTGCATTTATTCCAATACAAAACATCCTTCGAGTATAAAGGCAATAGGAGTATACTGAAGAGGGAAATCAGGAGGGCGAAAAGGGGACAGGACACAGCTTTGGCGAATAGGGTTAAGGATAATCCAAAGGATGTTCCAAAACATTAAGAACAAAAGGATTACTAGAAAGAGATTAGGGCTCCTCAAAAGATCAGCAAGGTGGCCTATGTGTGGAGCTGCCGGTGATGCAGTTTGAGGGGGTGGGGGTGGAGGGGGAGAGACTAAACGAGTATTTGGCATCAGTGTTTACTGTGGAGAAGGACATGGGTGTTATAGAATGTCAGGAAATCGATGGTGACACCTTGAAAAATGTCCTTATTACACGAAAGGTGGTACTGGATACCTTGAAATGCATAAAAGTGGATAACTCCCCAGGATCTGATCAGGTGTACCCTAAACTCCTGTAGGAAGCTAGGGAAGTGATTGCTGGGCCATTGCTGAGATTTTTGTATCCGCTATATTCACAGCTGAGGAACCAGGAGACTGGGGGTTGGTTAATGTGGTGCTACTGTTTAAGGAAGGTGGTTTGGACAAGCCCGGGAACTACAGACCCGTGACCCTGACGTCGGTGCTAGACAAGTTGTTGGAGGGAACCCTGAGGGCCAGGATTTACATGTATCTAGAAAAGCAAGGACAGATCAAGATTGATGAAATTGATGTGCTGGAAATTTTGGAAAACATTAAGATTGATATGTCCCCATGGCCAGACCAGATTTATCCTCGGCTGCTCCAGGAAGCGAGAAAGGAGGTTGCTAAGCCGCTGGCGAGGATATTTGCCTCCTCAGTCTACAGGAGTCGTACCAGAGAATTTGAAGGAGGTGAATGTTTTTCCTCTTTTCAAGAAGGGAAATAGGGAAATTGGTGGCAGTTACAGACCAGTCAGTCTTACGTCTGTTGTCAGCAAAGTTGTGGAAATAATTCTGAACGATAGAATTTATGACAGTTTGTCAAAGCATAGTGTGATTATTGAGTTCTTTTGAGGAGGTGTCAAGACAGGTCGATGACTGTAGAGCAGTGGATGTGTTATAAATGGATTTCAGCAAGGCTTTTGTTAGTGTTCCCCATGGTAGGCTCATCCATAAAATCAGGAAGTATGGGACACAGGAAGATTTGACTATCCGGATTCAGAATTGGCTGGCTGACAGAAGGCAGAGAGTGGTTGTAGATGGAAAGTATTCTGTCTGGAAGACAGTGTTGAGTGGGGTCCCGCAGAGCTCTGTTGTTGGGCCTCTGTAGGTTTTATAAATGAATTGGATGAGGAGGTTGATGGTTATGTTAGTAAATTTGCTGATGACACAAAGATTGGAAGTGTTGTCGATAGTATAGAGGGCTACTGCTGGCTGCAGCGTAACATAGACAGGATGCAGGGCTGGGCTGAGAAATGGCAGATGGAGTTCAACCTGGATAAATGCGAACTTGAATGCTGAGTATAGGATTAAAGACAGGATTCTTGGCAGTGTGGAGGAACAGATGGATCTGGGTGTGCAAGTACATAAATCCCTCAAAGTTGCCAACCAAGTGGATAGGGTTGTCAACAAAGCAAATGGTTTTTTTGGCTTTCGTTAACAGGGGGATAGAGTTTAAGAGCCGTGAGGTTTTCCTACAGCTCTACAAGTCCCAGGTGAGACCACACTTGGAATTTTGTGGCCAGTCTTGGTCTCAATACTGTAGGAAATGTACAGAGGCTTTGAAGAGGGTGCAAACAAGGTTTACTAGCATGCGTCCTGGACTGGAAGGCTTCATGTATGAAGAAAGTTTGAATAAGCTCGGACTTTTCTCTCTGGAGAAAAAGAGGAAGAGAGGAGACCTGATAGAGGTGTACAGAGACTTTTCCCCAGGGCAGGATTGACTTGTTTGAGAAGTCATACAATGAGGACATTAAGAGGAAGGTATAAAGGACGCGTCCAAGGTAGGTTGTTTACAGAGTTGTGAATGCATGCAATGCGTTACCAGTGGTGGTGGAAGCGAAGTCACTGGGGACAAGACATGCACATGGATAGCAGTGAGTTGAGGGGTGCCTAGGTTAAGTTACAATGTTTTACATAGGATTAAATCTCGGTATAACATCGTGGACGTAAGAGCCTGTTCTGTGCTGTACTTGTCTATGTTCTATGATTAGGGATAGTCGGCATGGCTTTGTGTGTGGGAAATCACGTGTCTTGTACTTGATTGAGTTGTTTTTGAAGAATTATCACGGAGGATTGATGAGGGCAGAGTGGTAGATGTGATCTCTATGCACTTCAGTAAGGCGTTTGGTTAGGTTCCCCATGGTACACTGGTTAGCAAGATGAGATCTCACAGAATACCGGGAGAACTAGCCATTTGGATACAGAACTGGCTCAAAGTTAGAAGACAGAGGGTGGTGGAGGAAGATTGTTTTTTGGACTGGAGGCCTGTGATCAGTGCAGTGCCACAAGGATCGGTGCTGGGCCCTCTGCTTTTTGTCATTTATATCAATGATTTGGATGGGAAGAAAGGAGATATAGTTAGTAAGTTGGCAGATGAAACCAAAATTGTAGTCATAGCGGACAATGGAGAATGTTACCTCGGATTACAATGGGATATTGATCAGATGGGCAAATGGGCTGAGGAGTGACAAATGGAGTTTAATTTAGATAAATGCAAGGTGCTGCATTTTGGAAAAGCAAAGCTTATCAGGACTGATACACATAATGGTCAGGTCCTGGGGAGTGTTGCTGAACAAAGAGACCTTGCAGTGCAGATTCATAATTCCTCGAAAGTAGAGGCGCAGGTAGATAGTGCACTTGAAGAAGTGTTGAGATGATCACGCCAAGCAATACTGATGCTGCCTGGCCTGAACACAGTGACCAGGGTGGATAAGATGTGGGCTTTTCTGGAAGTCAGAGTCTATACAATGTGGACCTGGGGAAGTGCAGCAGGTCAGGCAGTATCAGAGGAGCAGGGAAGTTGATGTTTTGGGTCGGGACACTTTGTCAGTCCTGATGAATAGTCCTGACCTAGAACGTCAGCTTTCCATTCCCATCGTATTCATGCTGGTCATCAAACACTTATTTATTCTCGTTCCACGTTCTGGCACTCAGCGTGTAATCGATATTGTAGTGCTTGGTGTGATCATCTCAACACTACTTCAAGGCTGCAATGTTTCCTGCATCTGTCACCATTTCAGGTGCTGCCTGACCCGCTGAGGATCTCCGGCACTTTTTGTTTTTTTTTTGTGGATTTCCACCATTTTGCTGAGGCACTTAGTGTCAGAGAGTTATCCAGCACGGAAACAGACCCTTCAGTCAAACTCGTCCATGTCGGCCAGATATCCTAAACTGATCCAGCTCCATTTGGGAGAGTTGGCCTATATCACTCTGGCCGCATCTGCTCACAATTCCTTCGTGTCCTCCGCCTCTGTTCCCAATTCCTTCGTCTCCACCGCATCTGCTCCCACGAGGACCAGTTCCAATACCGTACAGCCCAGATGGCCGCCTCCTTCAAAGACCGCAGATTCCCCCCAGACGTGATCGACGATGCCTTCCACCGCATCTCCTTCACTTCCCGCTTCTCCGCCCTTGAGCCCCGCCCTCCAACCGCCACCAGGACAGAACCCCACTGGTTCTCACCTACCACCCCACCAACCTCTGTATACAACGTATCATCCGCCATTTCCGCCACCTCCAAACTGACCCCACACCAGGGATATATTTTCTTCCCCTCCCGTATCAGCGTTCCAAAACGACCACTCCTTCCGTGACTCCCTCGTCAGATCCACACCCCTCACCAACACAACCTCCACTCCGGCACCTTCCCCTGCAACCGCAAGAAATGCAAAACTTGCGCCCACACCTCCTCCCTTACTTCCTTCCAAGGCCCCAAGGGATCGTTCCACATCCGCCACAAATTCACCTGCACCTCCACACACATCATTTACTTCATCCGCTGCACCCGATGTGGCCTCCTCTATATTGGGGAGACAGGCCGCCTACTTGCGGAACGTTTCAGAGGAAACCTCTGGGACACCCAGACCAACCAACCCAACCACCCCGTGGCTCAACACTTTGACTCCCCCTCCCACTCCACCAAGGACATGCAGGTCCTTGGACTCCTCCATTGCCAGACAATAACAACATGACGGTTGGAGGAAGAGTGACTGATCTTCCACCTGGGAACCCCCAACCACAAGGGATGAACTCACATTTCTCCAGTTTCCTCATTTCCCCTCCCCCCATGTTGTCTCAGTCGAATCCCTCAAACTCAGCACCGCCTTCCTAACTTGCGATCATCTTACTGACCTCTCCGCCCCCACCCCACTCCGGCCAATCACCCTCACCTTGACCTCTTTCCACCTATCACATCTCCATCGTCCCTCCTCCCTACCTTTTATCTTAACCTGCTGGACACACTTTCCTCATTCCTGATGAAGGGCTTATGCCCGAAACGTAGAATTTCCTGTTCCTTGGATGCTGCCTGACCTGAGCTTTTCCAGCAACACATTTTCAGCTCTATATCACTCTGAACACTTTCTATTCATGTATCCCTCCAGACGCCTTTTAAATTTAATTTGGCTTGTGTTCATCATTCCTATAGCATCTGATTCCATACGCTCACCAACCTCTGAGTTATGACCTCAGGTCCATTTGAAACCTTTCCGCTCTCACCTAAAACCGTTGTTGTGGTTCTGCTCGCCGAGCTGGAAGTTTTTGCTGCAAACGTTTCGTTCCCTGGCTAGGGAACATCATCAGTGCTGTTGGAGCCTCGTGTGAAGCGCTGCTTTGATGTTTCTTCCGGTATTTATAGTGGTTTGTTCTTGCCGCTTCCGGGTGTCAGTTTCAGCTGCAGTGATTTGTATGTGGGGTCCAGGTCGATGTGTCTGTTGATGGAGTTTGGGGATGAATGCCATGCTTCTAGGAATTCTCTGGCTGTTCTCTGTCTGGCATGGTATCACTACCAGGGACACCAGCATACAAACTGACCAAAGAACTACAACAAAAACTGAAACACCTGGTCAGCTGATCCAAACACTCCATACAATCAACACAGGAATTCTTGGACATCATCAGGGACACACACATAGACAAAGAAGAAACCATGGTATCATTCGACGTGACGGCACTGTTCACTTCAATTGACAAAACCCTAGCCAGAGAAACAATAGCCAACCTACTGGACATACATAACAGAACACAGGAGGCCGAACCTATCAACAAGGACGGCATACTTAAACTACTGGACCTGTGCCTCACCACACACTTTACATTCAACAATCAGATATACGAACAAATCAACGGAACACCCATGGGATCACCAATCTCGGGACTCGTAGTAGAGGCAGTTATGCAAAGGTTAGAACATACAGCCATACCACAAATCCAACCCAAACTCTGGATCAGATATGTTGATGACACCTTTGTAATCATCAAAAACACAGATATAGAAAAAACACACCGAATCATCAACGCCACACTCACAGGAATCCGATTCACACGAGAAGAGGAAAAGGATAGCCAACTCCCATTCCTAGACGTGTTAGTAGAGAGAACACCCAACGGAGAATTCACCACAAGGGTACACAGGAAACCAACACACACAGACCAAGTCTTAAACTATGAAAGTAACCACCCCAACACACACAAACGAAGCTGCATCAGGACACTATTCAAAAGGGCCACAACACACTGCAGTACACCAGAACTGCGAAAAGAGGAAGAGGAACATCTATATAAGGTATTCGCCAAAAACGGATACCCACACAACTTTATCACCAGATGCCTAAGAGATAGACCGAGGAACGAGGACATGCCACAACCAAAAGGACTAGCCACTCTACCATACGTCAGGAGCGTCTCAGAACTGACAGCCAGACTACTGCGACCCTTAGGACTCATAACAGCACACAAGCCAACATCCACGCTCAGACAACAACTCACTAGAACAAAGGACCCAATATCCAGCATGAGCCAAACTAACGTAGTTTACAAAATACCATGCAAGGACTGCACAAAACACTATATAGGACAAACAGGAAGACAGCTAACAATCCGCATACATGAACATCAACTAGCCACAAAACGACACGACCAGCTATCTCTAGTAGCCATACACTCAGACAACCAGCAACATGAATTTGACTGGGAAAACACCACTATCATAGGACAAGCCAGACAGAGAACAGCCAGAGAATTCCTAGAGGCATGGCATTCATCCCCAAACTCCATCAACAGACACATTGACCTGGACACCATATACAAACCACTACAGCTGAAACTGACACCCGGAAACGGCAAGAACATCCATCAACAGACACATCGACCTGGACCCCACATACAAATCACTGCAGCTGAAACTGACACCCGGAAGCGGCAAGAACAAACCACTATAAATACCGGAAGAAACATCAAAGCAGCACTTCACACGAGGCTCCAACAGCACTGATGATGTTCCCTAGCCAGGGAACGAAACGTTTGCAGCAAAAACTTCCAGCTCGGCGAGCAGAACCACAACAACGGACACCCGAGCTACAAATCTTCAATCAGATTTTAAATCACCTAAAACCCAATGCCCTGTAGTTTTGAACTCCCCGACACTGGGTGGAAACAAAGACCTTGGCTCTTCACCCTGTCTGTGCTTCTCCGTTATGTAACCAGTCAGTCTCTGACGCTCTGGGGGAAAAGCCCCAGCTTATTCAGCCTTTCCATTTAACTCCACAGTCCTAACAATAACCTTGCAGATATTTTCTGAAACCCTCCACAAGTTTTGTAAAACAGAGTCATAGAGATGTACGGAATGGAAACAGACCCTCTGTCCTAATTGTCCATGCCACCCAGCTCATTTATACATGTACCAAGCAAGTTGTCCCTACGGTCCCCTTGACGTCTTACCCCTCTTACGTTAAACCTATGCCCTCTGCTTTTGTACTCCCCTATCCTGGGAATAAAGAAACTGACTAGTCACCCTGTTGTTGCTCCTCCCAACTTTATAAAGTTGTATAAAGCCATCCCACAGCATCTCCTGCTCCAGGGAAAATAGCCTCAGCCTCTCCCTATGGTTCAAATGTCCCAATACTGGGAACACCCTTGTAAATCTTTGCTCAACTTGTTCAGGTTTCCCAACATCTTTCCTGGAGCAGGCAGACCAGAATGGAAAGCAGTCTGGGGATTCCAAAAGTGGCCGAGCTAATATACTGTACAATCGAACCATGATCGCCCAACTCCTATCCTCAATGCACTGCCCAATAACAGCGAGCATGCCAAACACCACCTTCACCAACCTGTCTACCTTCAACCCCACTTTCAAGGCATTATCAACCCACACTGCACAATGTATTTGTTTGTGCATACTTCCCAGGAACCTCAATTATGAGGTTGAGTCCTATTGTGGTAACATTTTTCCGAAATCAGGGAGAATAGAATTGAATGTAGTATTCTAAAACTGGCCTCACAAATGCCCAGTTCAGTCACAACTGTAGCTAACTCCTATACTCAGTGACCAAATCCCTACAGTGTGGAAGCAGACCATTCGGCCCATGAGACTATGCCAACCATCTGAACTTGTGTATTTCCCCTATCCATACCCCTCATGATTTTGCAAACCTCTATAAGGTCACCCATCAGGCTCTGATGCTCCAGAGAACACAGCCTACTCAACTTCTCATGGTAGCTCAAATCCTCCAGTTCTGGCAACATCCTTGAAGTTCTTTTATGACCCCTTTCAAGTTTCACAATATTGTTTTGAATAATCCATACAAACCAGAATTGTATGGATTATTCCAACAATGGCCTCAATAATGTACCATGCAGCCGCAATATGATCTCCTAACTCCTGTACTCAACGCTCTGACTAATAAGGGAAATCATACCAAATGCTGCCTTCACTATTCTATCTACCTGCGACTCCACTTTCTAGAAGCTATGAATCTGCACTCCAAGGTGTCTTTGTTCAGCAATGCTCCCGAGGACCTTATCATTAAGTGGATAAGTCCCTACTGCAGCACCTCACATTTTTCTAAATTAAACTCCATCTGCCACTCCTCAGCCCATACGCCCATCTGATCACGTTCTCGTTGTACTCTGAGGTAATCTTTTTCACTGTCCACTACTCCTCCAATGTTGATGTGATCTGCAAACTTACTAACCATACCTCCTATGTTCGCATCCCAGTCATTTATATAAATGACGAAAAGTAGTGGATCAAACAGCGATCGTTGTGACACTCCACTGGTCACAGGCCTCAAGTCTGCAAAGCAGCCCTCCACCACTCTGTCTTCTACCTTTGAGTCGGTTCTGTATCCAAATGGATGGTTTCCTCTGTATTCCATGAGACCTAACCTTGCTAACCAGTTTCCCCTGAGGAGCCTTGCGGAACACCTTACTGAAGTCCACGTAGATCATGTCCACCGCTCTGCCCTCATCAATCTTTTGTTACTTCTTCAAAAGACATTCTTCCCTTTGGAAAACGTAACAGTTACAGCACCAGAATAATCGGCCCACCGTGTCTGTGTGGATCATGATGCCATTCCAAACTAATTCCATCTGCCTGTACATGATCCATATCCCTGCCACCCCATGCCTGCTTATGTCTGCCCAAACGCCTCAAAACATTGTGATTGTTTCTGCTTTTACCATCTCCCAGGAGAGTACATTCTAGTCAACTATCACCTTCTGCTTAAGAAACTTGCCTGACATAACTCCCTTTAAACCTGCACAGATATTGTTGGAAATGCCCAGCAGGTCATGCAGCATCTGTGAAGAAAAATGAGTTAATGTTTCGGGACTGGTCCCCCTTCCTCAGATACGGTAACTCTAATTTCTCTTCCCAGATGCTGCTGGACCTGCTGAGCTGTTTCAGAAACGTCTGTTTCTCTTCCTGGTTTCCAGCATCTGCAGTTGTTTTGATTTTCATTTCCTTTAAACTGCCCCCTCTCCTCTTAAATGTGTGGCTCTAGAATTTGTCACTTCCACCTTGGAAAAAAGATTCACATTATTCACTCTGTGCCTCTCGGGTTACCCTGCAGCTACTGACTTGCCAAAGTACTTCAGTAATCAGTGGGCGGCACGGTGGCACAGTGGTTAGCACTGCTGCTTCACAGCGCCAGAGACCCGGGTTCAATTCCCGCCTTTGGCCCCTGTGCGTTATGTGAAGGGGTAAATGTAGGAGAATGTTTCTGGGTGCGTTACGCTTCGGCGGGTCCGTGTGGACTTGTTGGGCCGAAGGGCCTGTTTCCACACTGTAAGTAATCTAATTACAGAGGCCACATATTCCCCTCTAGCAGCATCAACTGCTATTCTGTCCCTCGGGTTAGCTACTCGTCACTTTTTATCCCCAATCCCATCTAGCTTTCTGTTGATCTTTAAAGTTTTTCTAATCTCCTAGTTTCTCGCTGATCACTGCCAATTTGTATGCCTTCTATTACAATTTGATAGACTCCCTTATTTCCTGAGCCACTCATGGCAGATTACTCCTTTTCCTACAGTCCTTCCTTTTCCCTGATATATCCTTTTGCTCAGCACTTTGAAAAATTGCTTTGATATTCCCCCACTGGCCGTCAACTGCCCCATCGTAAACTCTTTGCTTCCAGTTTACATTAGCCAACTCCTGTCTCATCCTATTGTAGTCTCCTTTGTTTAAGCACAGGATCTTGAGACTGGATTTAATCTTCCCGCTTTCCATCTGTATTCTACATTGATCCATACTTATCACTAGTCCTTTATCAGATTACAAGGTGAGGGGATGTTTGCCGGGTGTTTTGGTTTTCATTGTCAGTGACCTAACTTTGTAATAAAGTACAGGATGGATATTCAGAACAGAGTATTCTGGACGGTGTGAATGGACAACACAGTCTAAAATCATAAATCACTGTCTCCCCTGAGTTTAAAATTGCAAAATTATTATCTCCTACATGCTTCCTCACTATCTAAGTTTGGAACACTAATCCACCTGATTATCCTGCATTTTCCAAGAATCTCCTTGGGTGAGGGTGGTGATTTTTGGATTCAGCTTTCCAGTTATTACCGTAAGAAGATGAGCACTGGGCACAGGAGAGGCAATGCAGCCCTTTGATGATGATTGAGCTCACGTCGGTCTCAGCTGGGTTTTCCCACCTGCACTCTCTCTCACCCTTCAACTCATTACAATTTCAACATCAGTATCTTTTCATTAAATCTGCTCATTGTCCTGGCATCCACCACATGTTGAATAGGGAATGCCACAGATTCACAGCACATTGAGATAGGTACATTCTTCCTCCTGAGAATAGCATAGAGTCCCTATAGTGCAGAAACAGGGTATTCATCCATCGAGTCCACACCAGCCCGATGATGAGCCTCCCCTTCAGACCCACCCATTCCCTGTGACCCTGCATTTCCCATGGCTAATGGCTTAACTGGCACATGCATGGGCACTGTGGGCAATTTAGTTTGGCCAATCCACCTAACCTGCACATATTTGGACTGTGGGAGGAAACTGAAGCACCCAGAGGAAACCCACGCAGACATGGGGAGAACGTGTAAACTCCACACAGTCTCCTAAGGCTGGAATCACACCCAGGTCTCTGACACTGTGAGGCAGTGGTGCTCGCCACTGAGCCACCTCTGCTTAAAATCTCCTTCCCCTTATTCACCTCCCCGCCCTGCAATTGGCTGAATCTGTGTTCTTTACATCAGAAAGCGGGTTGTGGAAGCAGGTGTCTCAGTAAAACCCAGTGACAGCCCGTGTGTCCTGTGTGTCTGAATGGGGATCCTATACCCAACACCTTCCACCCCACACTTTTCATTCACTTTCCGGAGACAGTATGAATCAATGATTGAGCTCACGTCGGTCTCAGCTGGGTTTTCCCACCTGCACTCTCTCTCACCCTTCAACTCATTACCAGTGGCTTCATGGGGACTACAACTCCCACAATTCCTGAGGTGGGGACCACACGTGTGTGGAGAAGCCTGGCACTGTGCATGTATAGAATGTGGGCGGGTTTTGGAGCATGTGCTTTGGGGTAACTAGCGGAAAGTACTTCACACTGGGATTGGCTGGAGGACAAACATATCGGTTGGGAGGCGGGGGGGGGGGGGTCAAAGTGTCACTACACCTATGTGGGGCCAAAGGCCATCCCCAACTCGTCATAACACTGGGCATCGACCAATGGGAAACAAAGAAGGATCTGACCCATTCTCCCAGACTGAAGGTTCCCCTTCTGTCCAGGATCTGCCACCTCCCTTTCTGTTCCCTTTTGTTTCATTCTGCTGTTACATTATTGACTTGCAGCAACTGAAGGGAAAGGAAGTGAACCCAGAAAGGGTGTAGAGTCTAACCAGGGATGGGAAGTGGTGGCATGGATCTGTTTATCAGTAACTCCATGAGAATGGGGAGGGTGTACATTAGGAACAGCAGAGTCAGAATGGGGGGAGAGAGTAAGTGGGCTGGAGGGTTACAGCTTCGGGGGAAGAAAGGGGAAAAAGATATTCCAGAGAAACAAGAATTGTCTGCTCTGAATTTCTAACCTGTACATATTCCTTTATACAGGGTGCTAGATGGTGAAGATTTGCAGACTGAAATCTCAAAAGTCATGTGCAGATTGTGATTAAGTTAACCAGCATTTGAAGAACCAAAGATAGAGAATCACTTGGCCAAAATCCTGCACACACTCCCTTCACAGCGTTGTCAGTCTCTCTGCACCAAATGGACTGTGAATGGTTCAAGACATCAGCTCACTCCCATCTTCTCAAGGGTAACTAGAGATGGGGAATAAATGCTGGCTGAGCCAGTGATGCCCATATCCTGGAAATGGGTTCTATCTCTAGTTGCTGAAACCCAGTTGATGTTACTGCAGGATGGTGAGGGACGCTGAGTGCATCCTCCAGGAGGCAGCACCATCACATTACCCCTGCCTACACCCACACAGTAACACAGCAACGTCACTGGAACAAAAGACAGTGAAACCAAAGGAGGACTTAGATATAGTTCTTCGGGGTAAAGTCATGAAAGGGGGTTGGAGCACAGCAGGAACAGGAGACTGTGCTGGATGGTCAGCTGTTTCCCATTGAATGGTGGAGCAGGATTGAAAGGCTGAATGGTCTCCTGCTACTATCTCCCAGGTATGTATATAGCCATGGAGTCCGGGTAGGAAGAAATAGGCAGGGATTCTCCAGGAGGTTGCACTTCCACATCAGTTTTCAGTGAGGGATGGTTTGATGGATTTTATTTAATATTTACAAACCTTGTGTTAAGGATTAATTTTTGTTTTAAAGTGTTGTAAAAGTTTTTTGCACAGCAAATAATATTAAAGAAAATTACATAAACTGTCTGAATATAACACTTTTAAAGCTTTCAACCTCTGTAAAGGAAAATCTTGTCTATTCCTGGACACCATCACTTTCCATCTACTCAAACTCCAGGGAAATATTCCCTCCCTGTCTGAACCTTTGATTTGATTTAATTGCTTTTCAGTTCTGGTTCTGTGAGCTGTGAAGCGTTCTTTTCCCCCCATTTCTCCGACCCAGAAATGTTATCACAACAACCTTCCCACCATCAACATCATCATTACGCCATTTTGTTTTTGGTTAACATATAATCACCAGCAGTGCAAAAGTGAGGACCGCAGATGCTGGAAACCAGAGCCGAGAATAGAGTGGTGCGGAAAAAGGGCTTTAGCCAAAATGTTGATTTTCCGGCTCCTCGGATCCTGCCTGACCTGCTGTGCTTTTCCAGCACCACTCTAACCTAGACATATCATCACCAGCAGTAAACCATTTGTAAACCAATTGAATATTTCCAAACAAAGCCCATTCCGGGCCAAGCAAACCATTACAAGTGACAGAGTGAGCAGGGACTAAATCAAAGTAGAGTTGTGTGGAGGTGGGCAGTGGTGAGATAAAGTTCTATATCCCCTGCGCTGTCCACCTCTATCTAAAGGCACCGAGAGCATTGGTGCACACCACATCCTCCTTCTCCACGGACACCCGGCTGTGTAGCCTTTATCCTCAATCATAGAATAGAATCCCTACAATGTGGAAGGAGAGCATTGGCCTGTCAAACCCCAACGACCATCTGAAGAACATCCGGACCACTGCACTCCATCCCTGTAACACAGCATTTCCAAATGCTGATCCACCTAGTCTGCACAATCCTGGAAACTGTGAACAAGGTAGCATGACTGAATTTTGGACTGTGGGAGGAAACCAGAGCAACTGGAGGGCACCCACACTATCATGGGGAGAATGTGGGAAATCCACATTGACCAAGGCTGGACTCCAACCTAGTACCTGGTGCTGTGAAGCAGGAGTGCTATAATCACAATTTAAATCAAAACAGATGATCCCTGCTCATTGTCCCATTGCTGTTTGTAGAGACATCCTGCCCAGAGAGACATCCTGAGGTTTAGAGAGTGGCAATGTAAGTTCAGTCAACTCCAGCCCAGTTAATGTGGTTAACAACAACAACATCAATACTCCAACAGTGTCATCGTGTACAAGGGCCACTCCTGACTCTGATGAACAGTAACATCAAAGACAGAGTCCTGCAGTCCACACGGAGCAGGTGGATGACCACTTCCCTGTGAGCACTCACTGGTCTCTCAATCATGTTGAAGACTCAGCAAATCCCTTGTCACACAGAGGGATGAACAGCTCCTACCCAGTGTGAACCCGCTGGGGTCCCAGTGGGCAGGATGAATCACTGAATCCCTTCTCCCACACTGAGTATCTGAATGGCCTCTCCCCTGTGTGGGCTCACTGGGGTCTCAGTGGGGCAGGATGAATCACTGAATCCCTTCTCTCACACTGAGCATCTGATTGCCCTCTCCCCCTGTGTGAACTGACTGGGGACTCCGAAGGTGCTGCATTTGAGTGAATCTCCCCCCCACACTGGGAACAAGTGAATGACTGTTCCCCAGGGTGAGCTTGTTGATGTTTAAGCAGGTCAGAGGACTGAGTGAATGCTTTCCCACACACTGAGCAGGTGAATGGCCTCTCCCCGGTGGGAATGCACTGATGTCTCAGCTGGTGAGAGATTTGAATGAATCCTTTCTCACACATGGAGCAGGTGTAGGGTTTAAACCCACTGTGCCATCTCTGGTGCCTCAGCAGGTTGGAAGATGAGTAAATCCCTCCCCATACGTGGGGCAGGTGAGCGGCCTCTCCGCAGTGTGACTGTGTCGGTGAGTGTCCTACTGGGAGGGGTAAGCGAATTCCTTATTCTGATTGAGCCCGTCCTCCTGTTTCTCTCAGTTGTTATTGACAATCTCATCCCCCCCACACCAGAACCTGTTCCAGAGAGGGTTCCAGATCAGGCCGAATGGTCAGCTGCAGCTGGTCACCTGACCGGTCACTAGTCCTGAAAGGTTCACTCTCCACAGATGCTGCCAGACCTACTGAATTTTTCCAGCAATTTCTGTTTTTATTTCTGATTTCCCAGCATTTGCAGATGTTTAGTTTTCCAATACTCATCTTGTCTGTTGCAGAGGAGTTTATTGATGAAATTAGAGAGTTTTAAAAATTGTACATTAGGTCACATATCAGCTATGATCATCATGAATGACAGAGCAAAGTCGAGGGGCTGAATGCCCTCCTCCTGTTCCAATGAAAGTTGTCCATCTGCAACTTGTGGTAACATTTCCCCTCACTGCTCACTTAACCTCCATGTCACACACAGTTACTGGCTGAACAAACCTCTTGTGTTTGACCTAAACCTGCTAATGTTCTGTCGCTCCCTCTCCTGCCTCCCGGGTTTAACTCTCATCATGGAATGCTGTCTCATATTACTGCAGGAATGCCGACAAGGAATAATCCTGGAGTCTGTATCCGCAGGGATCCACAATCACCGTTTATTTCCTTCTTCCTCTTTCATTCTGCCGATTGAACTCTCGGTTTCAATCCATTCTCCTGTCATGCTCTTCAACATGTCCATGTGGGTGGACTAGAGGCAGCTGGGATTTAATGAAGGAAAGTGGGGATTAGGCAGAAGCACGAGGAGCGGTGATAGCAAAGACAGTTCTCATTGTAACAGCAGAGTTTCTCCGTGACCCAGTGAGTGGTGAGGCACCTGAGTTTGTGGGGGGAGACAGATTCAATCAGGGATTTGGCAAGACATTCAGACATTGACCTGTCCATCTGATTGTTGACTCAGACAGATAGAAAGAAAGATGCACATTTAGATCGCACCTTTGATGATCTGGGGCAATGAAACATGCTTCCAACCCAATGATTTCAACCTCAAATCTCTGAAAACACAGACACAAAGCTTCCTACTTGTAACAGGTTGTCTCTGAGCCTCCTCTTTTCTTGAGAAAAGCGTATTGAGCTGTTCAGCCTTTCCTGGTGATTATAACCGCTATGTTCCTGTAAGATTTGTGACTGAACCTTTATTTTCCTGTTCCTTGTGAGTGATGAAAGTAGCAAGAACAGTTCCTGACCTATGAGGGGTTTCGGTTGGAGTATTTATATTTACAAATCCATTCCCACCCTCACATTCAGTGTGAAATTGATGTAAAACTGAAGAAAATGAGTGAGTAAGCACCCACAGAACCATAAAGGAAGCATATGTATCTGAGTTGAATGAACCTACTCTAAGATCAAACTAACCAACACGCCCTTCATTTACTATCATCCATGTGCCTATCCAAGAGTCGCTTCGAGTCGTTGATGGATCTGAATCTACTATCACTACTGGCAGTGCATTCCATGCACCCACCACTATCTATAAAGAAACTATCTCTGACATCTCCCCACAACTTCCCCCATTCACCTTAAAATTATTCCACTTTGTGGGCAAAACTCTTTCATTGTCCATTCTATCTATGCCTTTCATCATCTTATAAAAATCTATCAAGTAAACTCTCACCCTCTTTCACTGCAATGACCAAAGCCCCAGCTCCCTCAACCTTTTTTTCATAAGACATGCCTTCTAGTCCAGGCAGCATCTTGGTAAATCTCATCTGCACCTTTTCTAAAGCTTCCACATCCTATGTCTAATGAGGTGATCAGCACCGAACACAATATACTAAGTGTAGTCTCACCAGAGATCCATAGAGCTGCAGCATAATCTTGTAGCTCTTAAACTCAATTTCCCAGCGAATGAAAGCCAACACAGCATACACCGTCTTATTAAACCTATCACCTTGGATGTCAGCCATGAGGGATGTATGGACGTGCACCCCACGATCCCTCTGTTCCTCCACATTGTCAAGAATCCTGCATTTAATCCGAAAATATGCATTCAAATTTGAAATTCCAAAATAAATAACTTCACACTTTCCCAGGATGTACTCCATCTACCACTTCTCAGCCCAGCTCTGTCAATGTCCTCTAGCAATCTAGAAAAGCCCTCCACACTATCGACAACTCCACCAACCCTCGTGTCATTGGCAAACTTCCTAACCCACCCTTCCACTTCCTCATACAAGTCATTTATAAAAGTCACAAAGAGCAGAGGTCCCAGAACTAATCCCTTCAGAATACTACTGGTCACCGTGCTCCAAGCAGAAAACTATCCATGTAATCTCACCCTGTCTTCTATGGGCCAGCCAATTTATTCTCTAACCAGGCAGGTTTCCCTGTATCCCATGCCTTATTACTTTCTAAATGAGCCTACCCTGGGGAACCTTATCAAACACCTTGCTAAAATCCATATACACCACATCCACTGCTCTGTCCTCACCAATGTGTTTGTCACATCCTCAAATAATTCAATAAGTTTTGTGAGGCATAACCTGCCGCTCACAAAGCCATGCTGACCATCTCTAATCAATCAATACTTCTCCAAATAATCATAAATTCTGTTTTTCAGAATCCTCTCCAATAATTTGCCCACAACTGATGTAAGACTGACTCATCGATGATTCCCAGGATTATCTCATTTGCGTTTCTTGAATAAGGGAATAATGTTTGCCACCCTCCAATCATCTGGTGTGACTCCAGTGGACAGTGAGGATGCAAAGATCTTCACCAAAACACAGTAATCCCTTGCCTCCCTTCCCATAACAACCTAAGTTATATCCTTTCTGGCCCAGGGGACATCTATCCCTGTGATTTTTCAATATTTTCAGCACATTCTCCACCTTAACATCAAGCTGTTCGACCATATCAACCTGTTTCACGCTGTCCTCACAGGAACAAGGTCCCACTCACTCGTGAATACTGAAGCAAAGTACTCATTAAGGACCTCCCCTACCCTCTCTGACTCCTGGCACAAGTTTGCTTCACTATAAGGGGTATTAATGTGGAATTATATCTCAGCACTTAATTAATGTAAAGATATTGCAGTGTACAATCACTCGATTACTTTGAATATTGAGCTGTATTTTAACTGAGAAAACACAGTTGAATTGATTCGATTATATTTCACTTAAGAGTTTCATAATAAGAGTTTCATTTTTACATATATATAACTTACTTAAAATTCATCGCACGTTTATGTACAGAAAATAGAATTAATATCTGCTTGTTCCTTTCTTTATCGATGACTGTTCATTTTGAATTTATGGAAGTTGTACATTCTTGAAAGAAAGGGAAATTGCATTTTTAAAATCAAAGTACGATGATCATGCAGTTTTATCAATTTGTCTTTCAAAGAATTGTCATGAGACACTTCCTGTTTATTTAAGACCACCATTGTGTTGTTATTGTAAAATATTGTTTAATTTCCAGTCCATTACACACAGGAACTACCAAATTAATTCCCATTCGAATTATTACAATAAACAGCTGATTAGTTTTCATTTGTGTAACCACATTAAACATAATATTGCAGTCCTGCCCGTCCTGAGTGGGAACATTATGAAAGGAGCTTGTGGAGCTGTGGCAGTGTCTTTATTACTAGACCCGAGGGAAGGTTTCAAATCACACCTTCACTAGATATATATCAAGAGCTATCTGAATGGTGAATAGAGAGCACCTAAGCACAGACTGAACTGCTTTTCCATTCAACATTAGATCTGCTTTTATCTATTATATCAATAATCACAAAATCTGATCCTTATTTGTGTCAGGTTACCAAGACATATTGTTGGAAACTTCACTTTAGCCACATTGCTTTTACAAAAGACTTACATCTGTCCCTGTTTTCTCTAACTGAAAGAAATCTGAAGAGGATTTTCACTTTTATGAAAAAAAGGAGAAATGTTTCCCATATAAATTAATGCTTCTTCGATTTGCCCCTTTTCAGTTTATGTGAGGTTTCATAATAACGCTCTACTTTCGGATAGTGGGGATACCTGTATCTAATTCTGTTGCTTATATTTGAAAATTTTGCAGAATTAAAGATTACAATATCTAAGTAATGAGATTGATTTTTTTTTGTTACAAAGGGGCAAGTCCAAACAATTGAAACACAATAAACATTATTCCCTCGTGCTATAAATTTGAAATAAAGTTGATATATTCTTCAGTAAACTAACAAATGCAACCACTAATTACATGTCAGTCAGCTGGTTACCTACTTTGTAACTAAATGTTGTGATTCATCTACATATTACTCTGTCCTTTGATGAAAGTGAATTTGTAATTGTTGTTCAGTTTATGAATTGTCAGAAACTTGTTTTTATTTTTCCATTCACCTGTTCATTTTGACCAATAGATTGAAATGTTTTGAAAATATTGGAGTTTGTTCATTTAAAAATAAGGTTTGCACGTCTCTCACATATCTCATTTCTTGTATTATGATTCAAGAATGTTTCCTGGTGGAATTCGAGTAAATTCCAAACATTTGTTGACTTCAAATAAGATCTGTAACACCCAGTTATCAATCTGTTGTTAATGTTTCAGCTGGTTACATTGACATTGATTAGGTACTCATTCAGAGAGATCAATTAACAATTATAAACTATTTACAGGATTATTGAATTGAAACAAAGATACAGACGTGCAAACATTTTTTGGAAGGAATTGCTTTTTCATTTAAATGTGTAGGCTGTTCAAGAATTCTATCTCGCCTTCCATTGGTTTTCTTGTCGAGAATGCAGATTTATAGTTCATGTGAATTTTAATGCGTTCTGTATTTTGAGATTTGTATCAGATTTAAGAAGAAAAGGAGAAACAATTAACATGAAAACTTTAGTGAGTAGAAAGCAAAGGAAATTAAATTGACAGAGGCAACTTTTAGTATAATCTCTGAATATTCAGTCAAATTTTTCTAATGTCAAGAGCGTGGTGCAGGAAAAGTGCAGCAGGTCAGGCAGCATTCGAGGAGAAGCAGAATCAACGTTTTGGGCATAAGCCCTTCATCAGGAATCTTTTCTGATGATGGCTCAATGCCCGACAGGTTGATCCTCCTGCTCTTTGGATGTGCCTGCCCTTTTCCAATGCCACACTCTTGGCTCTGATCTTCAGCTTCAGCTTTCCTCACTTTCTCCAAATATGTTTAATGAATGTGGACTAAAAAGGTTAGCATCAGCACTTGAACAAGACCAAGTTAACACTTTTTTTTTGCAATATTTATACAGAAAACCAGTTTGAGAACATGCAACAAATCAGATCGAACAACATCTCTTGCCGCTAGAACCCTTGGCCATTCACAATAAAGAATAACCATGCGGTGAACAACCAGTGTGGTGTATAACTACTGAACTGAAATACCAGAGGGACAACGATTGCATTTATTGGAGGGAATGATAACCAGATCCTTACTGTGATAGTGGTGATTAATCTCAGAAACAATAAGATATTTACTGTGATTATTCCACTGAACAGTAATTAGATGGTGATGAAGATCTTTGTGTGGCTTCATGTGCAGTGTTTTGTTTGAACATTGATTTCAGTAACATTGAGATATTTTACAAGATTGACAATTGACTGTTAAAAATAAGTTTTAAAGGCAACTTTTTTAAAAAAATGTCAGTTTTGTTTAGCGAAACACAATTCTAATTATACTGAATCTGTACTGTGTAGAAACAGGCCAATTGGCCCAACAAGTCCACATTGACGTTCCAAAGAATAATCCACTCAGCACCATTCTGCTCTCAGATTATTGGACATTTACCCCTGACTAATGCACCTAACCGACACATCCCTGAACAGAACGTGCAGTTTAGCATGGCCAATTTATCTAATCTGCACATCTTTGGATTGTGGCAGAAAACCAGAACATGCAAACTCCACACAAACATGTGACTGAGGATGGAATCAAACACATTTGCATTACACTGTAAGACACAAGTGCTAACCACTGATCCTCTGTTCTCAATGCCCAGCCCCCATGCAAGAAGTGAAATAAGTAAGAGATGTGCAAAACAAAAAAATAAAAATCTCTAACAAATCAGAAATGAACAATAATTTAAACATTAATATGATCAAAGTACACAACAATATTCAGGTGAATTGCATTCTTAATTACAAATTTAGGAATGAGCGAACTAATGAATAACGGGAAGTGACATTTGTTTATTTCACTGATGAAGAAATTGACTTGCTTTTCACCTTTGTAACACTGCAGAATAGCAATTTATGTGCCTGAAATGTTTGAATTAAGCTCTTTCTAATAAAAGAAATCAGTACAATCACATCGACTTCTTCATCTTTAAGACTCAAACATTATCAAATACTTTCCAGGAATTTTAGAACCAGCAGAATTAGTTAATTTGGTTGCTTGGGAACTCGAAGAGAATAAACAGCAGATTCTGTGAATTAGTAATTCAATGCGATTATTCAGCTGAAGACAACATCCCTTCTTTGCAAAAATGCTCAACTTCGAAAAATTCTAAATGCATTGTCACAATGAAACAATACAGAGATGTTAATTCTTTTTCATTTGACTTAACAAAAGGCAGAAATTTTACATGATTTTGTTGCATGAAAAATACTTAAATCTTATTGTGATTAGAAGTACAATAAATGTTTGCATCGAAGTGAAATATATTTAAATGAATTCAACTATGTTTCCGCAGGTAAATTAAGAATTAATATGACCAATGATTGAGAGATTGTACACGACAATATATTTAGTTATTTATGTAAAGAGCTGTAATTCCACATTTACAGCAAATCCTAGATTGAATGATTATTAGGTATGAGCAACAACTGAATTATAAAATTCGATCAATGAATTTAGAAATAATGAGAAATCTTGTTTTGCTATGTGACTGAGGAATATGTGCGAGCAAACAGGAATTATTGCAGTGAAAAGTAATTGCAGGTCTGTGAATTTAAAGTCTGTGATTACGGAGATCATTCAAATAAGCAAACATCAGACATTCATAATTAATGTTGGATGGGAAGCCCTTGGATCCATCGTGGGAAACTTGACCTGAAAATAAAGTTTCATATTGCTGTGTTGGTACTCAGAAACAATTGGTCAAATTAAAATGTGAATCCCACTTTACTTGTTCAAAAGACTTTCTTAAATAATTGCCCAATTATTATCATGACAATGACTTGATAATGTTGTTATATGAGCAATTAAAATGATTCAATATTTCAAAAATACTGCTGTTATGTTGATTGAATATTTATTAAAATTGGCGAATTGTGGACTACAATATAATAACTAGCTTTATGAATTGAAGAAAAAATGAGCCATTCAGTGATTATAGAACTTTTTTTTGTCTTTACTAAATACAGGTAACACAAGAAATATGAATTTCTATGAAATGGTTTCCTCATAGAGACATGTTATTTTAATTTAGATGATTAATATTATGATCAGATTTCAGACATTTGTGTCAAAATTTGGAAGAAAGTTAATAGATAATGAAAGTGAGCATGAAAGTGAAGAAATGATGCAGATATTTGGTACCTAAAGGAATTATAATAATTGTGTCATTACTGTACAGTGATGAATAATGTTGGAATAGAAAAGACAAAAAGAATCAACGTGTTCAAACCAGTTCTTTTCTTACAATTAACTGAAACCAATACTCATTTTGTAGAGCGCCTGGAAAAAAACAGTCATTTACTGTGTCATATAAACTGAAAACGAATTCCATTTTGCAAACATTGAGAATTTTCCAAACTCAAAGTCTAGGTTTGCTGAATTATACAACAAAAATTGTTGTAATGTGAAATGTCTCTTGCACACAAATGTAAAATAAGTAAACTTAAAGATTTTTAGAATGACAAAACGTTTGTTGTTTGCATGATTGTATTACAGTCAATATCCGTGATAAAGTAGAAGCATTGTTTTAAGCAACATAAATCATCTTTAACTCCTGAACTGAAATAGAAGATATCAATTGCACTCGTTGCATGGAATAGTAAATAAATGCTTCCTGTTGTCATTGGTTTCAGGAGCAATCAGGTACTTACTCAGGTTATTCTACTGAACATTAATCAGATGGTGATGGAAGTCTTTGTGCAGCTCTATGTGTACTGTTTAGCGTGAACATTGGTTTCAATAAAATTGAGATATTTACATGAATTAGGAACAGATTGATAATTGGATGCAAATGATCTGATTTAAAATCTGACAGTTTTTTATATTTACTATGATTGCTGAGTGAAACGTTCTTAAACCATCATGCAATCAATGGGATAAGTGAGAGTTGGCAAATCCAACTTTCAAATGAACACAACCTGATATTTTCACACCATTTCAATGTCACATTCAATATAAATAAATGACTGGAAAGCTAAAATCAAATCTCACACAATTCATAAACTGACCAGTAATTTAAAAAATGATAAATAATATCATGTGACATTTGTTGATTTTACTGAAGAATTAATTGATCTTTTCTCATATTTATAGCACTGGAACATAAAATTCTATGTGTTGTTTTAACTAAGATCTACAGAACAAGAGAAAATTAATGACAATCATGACTTTGTATATTTCAGCTTTATGACTGCAACATTCTCAAAATATTTTCCGAGGAATATTGATTGAGTGGAATTAGATCTTGTTATTAGTGACCAGAAGAAAGTATATAGCAGATACTGTGATTATTGGAATGAACGATGATACCTCCTTATAATCTACTGATATTGTGATTGGATATACAGTAAATGTCAGCATCGAAGGAAGTTATTATCAAATCAATTCAAAAATGTTTCCAAGTTTAAAATAAATACAATATTCACAATGATTGAGAGATTTCACTTTGCAATGTCCTTGCAGTATTTATTGTACGGAAGCATAATTCCACATTTATAGCCCTTACTGGATGGCACAATTATTATATATAAGATATATTAGCAACAAAGGGATTTTAAAGATCATATTCGTGAATTTGAGAATAATGAGATATCTCATCTTGATATTAGACTGAGTAATATATAGAAATGAAGAATAATATTGCAGGGAAACATAATTGGAGCTCCCTGAATTTCAAAGGTTGAGGTAATTGTAATCTTTCAAATGAGCAAAAATCAGATATTTACAAAGAATTTTGCAAGGGATATTATTGGTCGTTTTGTATTTAGATTGGCCTGAACAAATAGGTATTAATATAGTAGCATTGACAATAAGAAATAATTAAAGAAATTTTGAAAAATCTCTACAAAGTCTAAGTTAAATTGCTGTGTAATTATTGTAATTGATAAATGCCTTTATAATCCTGACAGATAAATTGACTTAATGTTTTGAAAGCACTTTGCTCTGATGTTGATTGGATATTCATTAAAGGTAAGAAACTGAGAAATAAAGCATAAATCTAAGCTGGCTGGTGTGAAAAAAATCATTCAGCAACAATTGAAAAAACCAGATTTTGTTCAAAAATGCAGGCAATGCAAGAGTTATATGCTTCCAATAGCTTCATTGAAGAGTCATGTTAATTTTGTTAATGTAATTTTTATCACAATAAAGGTTTCAATATTTATTTCAGAATTAGGAGGAAACGTTTTAGACCATGAAAATGACTATTATTGTGAACAAACTGTAGCGTCAATGACATTTGGTACGGAAAGGAATTCTCATAATTGTGTGATTATTATTCACTGCCTAATAACATGGAAGGAAAAGGGAAATTGTCAACATTTCCAAGCATTTTTTTCTTATAATGAAATGAAATTAAAAATCATTTTGGAGGGCACATGGTTTGAAAAAAGTAAATAGTCACATCATGTGACATTTGAGCTGAAGACTAGTTCCCGTTTCCTCGATTGTAGTCTTCATAATAATTTAAAACTTATTGTTGGTTGGACTAAAGAACAAATGGATATAATCAAATTGTTTTCTTGTACACCGAAAAAAGCAAATGTAAAGCAATTTTATCATGAACATTATATCACTCTGAATGTAATCATTTCCCACACAATAAATGTTTGTATCGTATTGAAATATCATCATAGCTGTAGAAGTGTTTTCTCCTGACAGGGAATGAAGCCTCAGGAGGCAGGCTGAGTTCAGGCATGTGGAAGATGTTTACTCATGCAGCAACCAGTTAATGAAGGGATCATCCCCCGAGGCCAATCTCGGAAGGGAGATCCATGACACACTGTCACATGTACAGTAACAAGCAGCATTGTTATGGACTTTCTGCATCACGATTGGCACATGCAATGTGGTTACAGCTCTTTCCTCCTCATCCCGACACCCAATTCAAACACATAATCGCAGATGGACATTCTAATGGACATTCCCAAATTCCTTTCATGTCATGTTGTTTAACAGGTACAATAATCTCCAGGCTTTGCGATCTTTCCACGCATCTTATTAATTCAGATTCCAAAGTTATTCCTGCACTCCCTCGGGCCTCTCAGGATGCCTTATCAGTTGGGACATTTTGAATTCTGCTATTCATTAGATTTTATTTTATCAAAGTCAATTAGTTCTCATACTGTCCTAATTATATATGTACAAAGAAATACAAAAGACAGTTAGTTTTAACTTACTTGCTATAAGATTAGTAAGATGACTTGTGTTATAATGTTCGTTACATTGTGTGAAATTATCCAGCTACTCTTACTGTCAGGACTTTATAATTAATGGGCAGTCAACATCATACCGGGCAGTTAATTCCTAAAACTAGCTAACTGCACATCTAAGTCTAAATGCTTTTCTGTAATGTCTTTTTGGTAGGCATTGGTTACATGTATCTAATTATGTTACAAATTACGCCTATGATTCTCAGGAATCTGTAATTAGAACCTTTGTTTACTATTCTTAGTAACTTTAAAATAATAACTATTCCTGACAAACGAACTCTTCTATTGTCATAACAGCTGATTAGAAATCTCATATAGCTGCCCGTCATATGTAAAAATGAACAGCATTTGTTGGAGTGTAATGGGTGGCACGGTGGCACAGCGGTTAGCACTGCTGCCTCACAGCACCAAAGACTCGGCTTCAATTCCCGCCTCAGGCGACTGACTGTGTGGAATTTTCACATTCTCCCCGTGTCTGCGTGGGTTTCCTCCCACAGTCCAAAAATGTGCAGATTAGGTCAATGGGTTATGCTAAATTGCCCGTAGTGTTAGGGGCAGGGGTAAATGTAGGGGAATGGGTCTGGGTGTATTGCACTTCGGCGGGTCGGAGTGGACTTGTTGGGCCGAAGAGCCTGTTTCCACACTGTAAGTAATCTAAACTAAAAAAACAATCAGACGTCACTTAATATGTAAGGCCGAATATTAATCCAATGATTTCTGTGAACATTCAAATTAAAAAGGAACAGATATTACCTGTGAGTGTTGGAAGGGGAATCATTAGTTAGTTTGTGTTTGTGTTGACCTGGAATGAGAGAACTATTATTCCTTTTTAATATTGGCACTAAGAAATAATGGATTAAATTAAAATGTCAATTAGACGATGTTTGTTACAAAACCTAAACTGAATTACTGTGAGATTTTTGCAGAGGCAATGAATTGATAATTAATTTTAGAACTTTGGCAAAAGTAAATGATTCAATATTTCCAAACGGGTTTGCTCTGATGTTGACTAGCTATTTCTTAATCTGTCAGCTGAGAATACAAATTCTGGCATGATGATGTGGCAAGACATTAGACATTCAATGAACGTTGATCAGAAATGGTTTGTCATTCAAAATTCGCAGGTCTTCAAGATTTCTGTACTTGGTTTCTTAGCTTTTCTTCTGGAGAAATATAATATATAATAAGAACAAATTCTGCATTGTATTTAATTTATGCAATTTTTCATATCATCAATATTTAGACATATGAGTCAGAATTATAAAGAAAATAAGTCAATAAGGAAGATTTATTTTCACAGAAACATACAGTCAACAGCATTTATCAAGGTATTTGTTTCAATATTGTCTCTGAATAAACAGATAAATACATTTAATGGGGATCTGTTGACAATGTAATGAGCCACAATTACATTTTTATCATAATTTTTGGATTGGAAACCTATCAGAAAAAGATTCCTATATTTAAGACTTGCTTCATCTCGATACATGTTACGATTAATATCCTCAGTCAGAAGTAATAAGGTGTCATCATTGGTCTGGGAAAGATGTAGTGTGTAAATTATAATAAGGTGTCTGTTACATATCTTTGGATCCGGTGAGTCTGTGATATTTGCTGTGGTTATTCATCCTGAGAACAATAAGGCACGTACAAAGTGTTTTTCACCGAACAGTAGTTAGGTGGTCTTGAAGAACATTAAGAGTACTTTGATTTCAATAATGTTGAGCTGATTTCCATGATCTGGGAAATGTTTCACAACATTTTACCATAATTCTGGATTCTAAGCATTCAATGGGTTTCGTGCAAACACCCTTCACTTGTTGTCATTCTCAAGCGAGGTGTCTAACGCTCAGGCACTGGCTGCAAGTTAAGGTGCCAGGAAGTCTACTTAAAAATATCCAAAGCTCAATTGTCGGGCTGGTTGTGACTGGATCTCTAGAAACGTTGTGAGCTTTTTAACCGGGCTTTTCACTATTTATTGGAACTGGTTATTTTGTCTAATGCTTGCTTTAGTTTGACCTTTTTAGCTCTGATTTCTCAAGCTGTAGGAATATCTAGAAAGTTCAATTATAGGCGACAGGTCACTTGACCTTAGTGGACAGGTAAGATATGGTTCACTCATTGTTTTAATAACGAATTGAGAATGAATCTTTGCATTTTAACAAATAAAAGTTTCAATTTTTTCAGTGGTTTACAATGACATTGATTCGATACTCATTAAGAGAGATCAGCTGGCAATTATAAGCTGTTTGCAGGATTATTGAATTGATAAAGGATACAGACGTGCAGAGATTTTTTTGGAAGGCATTGCTTTTTCATTCAAATATCTCGGATGTTCAAGAGGTCTATGTAGCTGTTCATTGGTTCTCTTGTCCAGATGCTAATTTATAATTCATATCGCTTTTATTGTGCCTGGAGTTTTGAGATTTGTATCAGATTAAGAAGAAAACGTGGAACTATTAAAATGAGAACTTGCGTGAATAGAAAGCGCAGTAAATTTATATTACCGAGGAAACAGAGAGTATTTGCTCCAAATAAGCAGACAAATATTTTTTTATATCGAAAGTGTGGTGGTGGAAAAGCACAGCCGACCAGGCAGCATCCACGGAGCCGGGGATTCACGATAGAACATAGAACAATACAGCACAGAACAGGCCCTTCAGCCCACGATGTTGTGCTAAACATTTCTTCTAGCTTAAGCACCTATCCATGTGCCTATCCAATTGCTTCTTAAAGGTCACCAATGATTCTGACTCTGCCGCTCCCACAGGCAGCGCATTCCATGCCCCCACCACTCTCTGGGTAAAGAACCTACCCCTGACATCCCTCCTATACCTTCCCCCCTTCACCTTAAATTTATGTCCCCTTATAACACTCTGTTGTACCCGGGGAAAAAGTCTCTGACTGTCTACTCTATCTATTCCTCTGATCATCTTATAAACCTCTATCAAGTCACCCCTCATCCTTCGCCGTTCCAATGAGAAAAGGCTTAGCACTCTCAACCTATTCTCGTACGACCTATTCTCCATTCCAGCAACATCTGGTAAATCTTCTCTGCACCCTTTCCAAAGCTTCCACATCTTTGCTAAAGTGAGGCGACTAGAACTGCACACAGTACTCCAAATGTGGCCTAACCAAAGTTCTGTACAGCTGCAACATCACTTCACGACTCTTGAATTCAAGCCCTCTGCTAATGAACGCTAATACACCATAGGCCTTCTTACAAGCTCTATCCACCTGAGTGGCAACTTTCAAAGATCTATGAACATAGACTCCAAGATCCCTCTGCTCCTCCACCTTACTAAGAACCCTACTGTTAACCCTGTATTCTGCATTCTTATTTGTCCTTCCAAAATGGACAACCTCACATTTGACAGGGTTGAACTCCATCTGCCACTCCTCAGCCCAGCTCTGCATCATATCTAAGTCCCTTTGCAGCCGACAACAGCCCTCCTTACTCTCCACAACTCCACCAATCTTCGTGTCATCTGCAAATTTACTGACTCACCTTTTGATTCCCTCTTCCAAGTCATTAATAAAAATTACAAACAGCAGAGAACCCAGAACTGATCCCTGCGGAACTCCACTTGTAACTGGGCTCCAGGCTGAATATTTACCATCTACCACCACTCTCTGACTTCAACCGGTTAGCCAGTTTTCTATCCAATTGGCCAAATCTCCCACTATCCCATGCCTCCTGACTTTCCGCATAAGCCTACCAGGGGGAACCTTATCAAATGCCTGACTAAAATCCGCATACACTACATCCACTGCTCTACCCTCATCCACATGCTCGGTCACCTCCTCAAAGAATTCAATAAGGTGATGAAGGTTTATGCCTGAAACGTGGTTTCTGCTGCTCCTCAGATGCTGCCTGACATACTGTGCTATTCCAGCACCACATGCTTGACTCTGATCTCCAGCATCTGCTTTCCCTCACTTTCTCCAAATATTTGTAATGGACATGAACAGAAAATGTTAGCCTCGGCAGTTGAACAAAACCAAATTTACACTTTCTTTTTGCAATATTTGGACTGAAAACCATTTGTGACCATGTAACACATCATTATACAAAATATACATTCTACAAGAATTGTGAATTTCCATCCACTGAACTCCTTGTAGAGATGTGTTACATTGATTTATATGATTAATATTATGATGAATGTTTAAACATTTGTGTCAGAATTAGGAAGAGAATTAGTAGATCATGAAAGTAAACAGGAAATTGAACAAACAATGTCGTCAACAACATGTGGCATATAAAGCAATTTTTATAATTTTGTCATTATTGTACAATGATGAATAACGTCGGAATAGAAACGGCAAAAAACAATCGACGTGATCAAAGCTGTTCTTTTCTGACAATGAAATGAAAGCAATAATCATTTTGTACCATGCATGATTTGAAAAAGCAGTCCTTTCATATGAAACATAACTTTTTGCAAAAATGTAGGAATTTCACAAATTTGAAATGAAGGTTTTGTTGAACTTGCAACAAAATGGTTATAATTTCAATTGTCTGTTGCACACAACAAAAAGCTTAAAAATTGTTAGAATGACAAAACTTTTGTTCCCAATGTTCTTGTATTCCAGTCAATGTCCATGATAAAGTAGAATTATTGGTTGAAACAATAGAAATCATCGTTGACGACTGGACTGAAATCTAAGATATCAATTGCACTTACTGCAGGGATTGGTAGACAAATGCTTACTGTTGTTATTAGTCTCAGGAACAATAAGGTATTTACTCAGTAATCAGGTGGTGATAAGGACCTTTGTGTTGCTTTATGAGCACTGTTTTGTGTTAACATTGATTTCAATAAAATTGAGGCATTTACATGAATTAGGAACAGACTGATATTTGGGTGTGAAGGATCTTATTTAAGATTAGACATTTTTAAATATTTACTAGAATTGCTGAGCCAAACACATTTAAGACATCATGCAATAAATGAGGTAAGTGAGAAATATGTAAAGTCAATTTTCAAACGAACACACCCTGATATTTTCACAGCATTTCAATCTTACATTCAACATAAATAGGTGAGTGGAAAACTAAACATTTCACACAATTCACAAACAGATCAATAACTAAAAATTGATAAATGATAGCAAGTGGCATTTGTTTATTTTACTGAAGAAGAACAATATTATTTTCTAATATTTGTAGCACTGGAGCATCAAGTTCTATGTGTTGTCCGAACTAAGCTCTTCAGAACAAAACAAAATCAATGAAAATAATTCCTTTGTATATTTCATCTTCATGACTGCAACATTCTCAAATATTTTCCAAGGAATATTGATTGAATGGAATTAGATACATTCTGTTATTAGTGACCTGAAGAAAGTAAATAACAAATACTGTGATTATTGGAATTAACAACAGATGGAAGCATATCGAATATTGATTTGAAAGGCAATTCAATTGATTCTTAGATATTTTCAAATCAGAATTCTGTACAAGGTGGGAATTGAAACTGTGCCTACTGGTGTGGTAGCAGAGACAGTAACAGAGCTGCACAAGATTCCTTCATAATGTTCCCAACCATAATGGGCAAGGCGACAATCACATGCTTGTTACAAATTCTAAGCTAAAGTGTTGTGTAATTACTGTAATTGATAATTGTTTCTAAAATCCTGATAGATAAATTGACTTAATATTTTGAATGCACTTTGCTCTGATGTTGATTGTATATTCATTAATACATATAAACTGAAAAGTAAAATGTAAAAGGCGGCTTTAATCATTAAAAAACACTCAGCAACAATTGATTTTTTTTGAAGAGTCATGTCTATTTAATTAATGCAATTTTTCCGATGATAAATGTTTAGACATTTATGTCAGAATTATGAAGAAATAATTAGGCCAGGAAAGTGAGTATTATTGTGAAGGAAAGGTCGAGTTAATGACATTTGGTCCCAGGAGTCATTTTGTACCAAGTGACTGATAATTGTGGGATTATTGTTCACTGACAACTCATGTTGGAAGAAAAAGAAACTATCTCAACATTTCAAAAGCAGTTTTCTTTTCTTCTTATGAAATTAAATAAATATTGTTTTGGAGGTCATAGGATTTGAAAAATAGAAACAGCCATTTAATATGAGATTTGATCTGAAGAATCGTTCTTTTCACCCGAGTGTAGTGTTTCCAATAAATTAAAATTTAGTGTTAGTTGAACTAAAGAACAAATGGATGTACCTACATTGTTTTCTTGCACACAATAAAAGTAAAACAATTTTAACATGGAAATTATATTGCTCTGAAAGTAATAATTTTACACAAAGTAAGTGTATTGAACTGAAGTGTCATAGCTGCAGAAGTGTTTTCCATTGAATTAAGACTCAGAAGGCAGGCAGAACTCTGGGAATTGGAAGATGTTTATCTATGCTGCAACCAGTTAACATAGAATATTACAGCGCAGTACAGGCCCTCCGGCCCTCAATGTTGCGCCAACCTGTCATACCAATCTGAAGCCCATCCAACCTACACTATTCCATATACGTCCATATGCTTGTCCAATGACAACTTAAATGTACTTAAAGTTGGCGAATCTACTACAGTTGCAGGCAAAGCATTCCATGGGAGTAAGTGAGGACTGCAGATGCTGGAGATTAGAGCTGAAAATGTGTTGCTGGCAAAGCGCAGCAGGTCAGGCAGCATCCAAGGAACAGGAGAATCGACGTTTTGGGCATAAGCCCTTCTTCAGAAATGTGGAAAGTGTGTCCAGCAGGCTAAGATAAAAGATAGGGAGGAGGGACTTGGGGGAGGGGCGTTGGAAATGCGATAGATGGAACAAGGTCAAGGTGAGGGTATAAGGCCGGAATGGGGTGGGGGAGGAGAGGTCAGGAAAAGATTGCAGATTAGGAAGGCGGTGCTGAGTTCGAGGGATTTGACTGAGACAAGGTAGGGGGAGGGGAAATGAGGAAACTAGAGAAATCTGAGTTCATCCCTTGTGGTTGGAGAGTTTCTAGGCGGAAGATGAGGCGCTCTTCCTCTAACACTTGTGTTGCTATGGTCTGGCGATGGAGGAGTCAAAGGACCTGCATGTCCATGGTGGAGTGGGAGGGGGAGTTGAAGTTTTGAGCCACGGGGTGGTTGGGTTGGTTGGTCCAGGTGTCCCAGAGGTGTTCTATGAAACATTCCACAAGTAGGGGGCCTGTCTCCCCAATATGGAGGAAGCCACATTGGGTGCAGCGGATGCAATAAATGATGTATGTGGAGGTGCAGGTGAACTTGTGGCAGATATGGAAGGATCCCTTTGGGCCTTGGAGAGAAGTAAGGGAGGAGGTGTGGGCGCACGTTTTGCATTTCTTGCGGTTTCAGGGGAAGGTGCCGGGAGTGGAGGTTGGATTGGTGGGGGGTGTGGACCTGACGAGGGAGTCACGGAGGGATTGGTCTTTTCGGTACACTGATAGGGAAGGGGAGGGAAATATATCCCTGGTGGTGGAGTCCGTTTGGAGGTGGCAACAAAGCATTCCATACCCTTACTACGCTCTGAGTAAAGAAACTACCTCTCACATCTGTCCTATATCTATCACCCCTTAATTTAAAGTTATGTCCTCTTGTGCTCCCCATCACTATACTTGGAAAACGCTCTACCTGTCCACCCTATCTAACCCTCTGATTATCTTATATGTCTCTATTAAGTCACCTCTCAACCTTCTTCTCTCCAACGAAAACAGTCTCAAGTCCTTCAGCCTTTCCTCATAAGACCTTCCCTCCATACCAGGCAACATCCTAGTAAATCTCCTCTGCACCCTTTCCAAAGCTTCCATATCCTTCTTATAATGCGTTGACCAGAACTGTATACAATACTCCAAGTGCGGCCGCGCCAGAGTTTTGAACAGCTGCAGCATGGTTCCAGAACTTGATTCCTCTATTAATAAAAGCTAAAACACTGTATGCCTTCTTAACAACCCTGTCAACCTAGGTGGCAAATTTCAAGGATCTGTGTACCTGGACACTGAGATCTCTCTGCTCATCTACACTACCAAGAATCTTACCATTAGCCCAGTACTTTGCATTACAGTTACTCCAACAAAAGTGAATCACCTCAGACTTGTCCACATTAAATTCCATTTGCCACCTCTCAGCCCAGCTCTGAAGCTTATCTATGTCTGTCTGTAACCTACAACATCCGTGACGAATCACTATCCACAACTCCTCCGACCTTAGTGTCATCTGCAAATTTACTAACCCATCCTTCAAAGCCCTCATCCAGGTCGTTTATAAAAATGACGAACAGCAGTGGACCCTTGTAGTACACCACGGGTAACTGGACTCCAGGATGAACATTTCCCATCAACCACCACCCTCTGTCTTCTTTCAGCAAGCCAATTACTGTTCCAAACTGCTGTATCTCCCACAATCCCATTTCTCTGCATTTTGTACAACAGGCTACTGTGGGGGACCTTATCGAATGCCTTGCAGGGATCATCCCCCAAGGCCAATCTCAGAATGTAGGTCCTTGACACACTGTAACGTGTACAGTAAAAAGCAGTAATTTTACACACTTGCTGCATTACAATGGCCACATGCAATTTGGTTACAGTCCTTCCCTCCTTATACAGACACCCAATTCTGTAGAACACCTAATCTCAGATGGACATTGTTATGGATAGCTCCAGCTTCGTATCGTTTCATGATGTTTAAAAGTTCCTAAAATCTCCTGGCATTGGTATCTCTCAATGTATCTTATTTCTTCAGTTTACAAAGTTAATTATTACACTCCTTCCAGCCTCGCACTCTGCCTTGTCCACAATTCTCAAGAATCTGCAATTAGAAGTTTTTTAATGTTCTGAGCAACTTTAAAATAGTAACTGTTTCTGACAAATGAACCCTGTCTGTTGCCCTGATAGCTGCTGTGAATGTTAACTGGGCTGTATCCTGCAGCTGGTGTTTATTCATTCACTGGGACAATTATTCTTTCATTCATGAAGGTCAGGGTTGGTCGTTTTTCTGTATCTGGCATGTTCTTATTACTGTCTGGAATATTACTGTCTGGACTGGCATACTGATGGACTTGGAGTAGGATTTTACAAAAGATTATTTTCTTTCATCAAGATTGGAGCAAACTGTTAGTTTATCTCTCCTCCGCCATCTTGTATTCTAATTCTAAAGCAGGTTGCATCTTTTTGTGTGTCGGACATTTTGTATGAACCAACACAGGCCATTCTATTCCAGATGGGGCAGGGCACCCCTACAACAGCAAATCAACCAGGATTTCAGTATTAAAATACAAATCTGCATTCGCTACCATTAGGGAACAATACCGTGCAATATGCCTACGTCACTGAGACTTAATTCCACACTTAAAGCCAAATATACTGGATTTTATCAGTGATTAAATATTACATATAAGGAAAAATTTGTCTTAAAACAGGTCACTGCAAACTTAAAATAATTAGAAACTTCATATTGCGATCTGTAACATGTAGATATGAACATTAATTATTGGAGTCTAAAACAATTAGACGTATCTTCATTTTAATGCCAAATATTAATCCAATGATTTCTGTGAACATTCAAATGAGAAGGCATCAGATATTTCCTGTGAGTGTTGGATGAGGCATCATTGCTTGGTTCATGGATGTGCTGACCTGTAAAAAAGATCCATTTTCCTTTGTAAAATTGGCACGAAGAAATAATGGTTTAAATTGAAATGTGAATCTCATGATATTTGTTGCTAAACGTAAACAGAATTATTGTGTGATGTTGGTCTAACAATGAATTGGTAATTTATTTTAGAATGCTGGCACATTAAATGATTCAATATTTCCAAACGAGTTTGCTCTGATATCGATGACACAGTAATTAGTATCAGTGAGCTGAGAACTAGAATGCTGGCATGATGGTTTGGAAATTACATTCGATATGCAGTGATTATTGATCAGAACTGTTTTGTCATTCAACATTCTCAGATACTCCTGCAACCTGTACTTGCTGTCTCAGCGTTTCTTCTGTAGAAATACAATATATAATCCATTCAATTTTCCATGTCATCAATATTCAGACATTTGTGTCAGCATTACAAAGAAAATAAATCGATAAGGAACATGGTTATTATAGAGAAATACAGTCAACAGCATTTATAGAGGAAATGTTTCAATCGTGTCTCTGAGTAAACATGTGAAAAGGTTTAATGGGGATCTGTTCACAATGTACTTAGCCACAATTACATTTTCTTAACATGATGACTGGAGGGAACTTATCAGAAAACTCGCCTATATTTAGGAATTCCTTTATCCCGATACATGTTACTATCAGCATCCTCAGTCACAAATAATGAAGTATGATTATTGGCATGGGAACATGTGGTGTGTAAATTATAAGAAGGTATCTATTGCATATCTTTGGGATGATGTGATAGCGTGATGTCTGATGTGTTTACTTATCCTGAGAACAATATGAAACTGACAAAAGGTTTTTCACTGAACAATTATCAGGTGGCCTTGAAGACCATCTTATGGCTTTATGTGCAGTGATTACTTTGAGTTCAAGACCTTTGATATATTTTCCATGATTTGGAAAATGATTAGATTACTTACAGTGTGGAAACAGGCCCTTTGGCCCAACAAGTCCACACGGATCTACTGAAGCGCAACCCACCCAGACCCATTCCCTTACATTTACTTCTTCACCTAACACTACGGGCAATTTAACATGGCCAATTCACCTAACCTGCACATTTTTGGACTGTAGGAGGAAACTGGAGCACACCCACGCAGACACGGGGAGAATATGCAAACTCCACACAGACAGTCACCTGAGGTGGGCACTGAACCCAGGTCTCTGGTACTGTGAGGCAGCAGTGCTAACCACTGTGCCACCGCGCCGCCTAATGATTAATAACTTTATGACAAATGTCTACATGTGGTTATTAGCTGGATTCAAAGCATTCAATGTGTTGGTGCCAAAACCCTTCATTGTTGACATTTTCAAGAGAGATATATAATGCTCAGCCATTGGCTGGAAGTCAAGGTGTAAGAAAATTTGGGTCATCCTGGAACTGATTGATTCTCGCTGCTGTTTGACTTAGTTTGATTAATTTTGTGTTTGTCCCGATTTATCTGGCTGTAGGTGAATTTAGAATGTATAATTTCTGTCCAAGGGTCACTTCACATCACTGGAGAGTGAAAATATAGTTCACATACCGTGATAACAATGAATTGATAATTAAATTTTGTGTTTTAACAGATAAAATGATTTATGCTTTCCAGTAGTTGTTAGATATTGATTAGATATTTATTAAAATAGATAAACTGAGAATTGTAGTCCTGTTGCAGGATTGTTGAATTGTTAAAAGCTACATATGTAGAGTGTTTTTGGAATGATTTGGTGGGGCCAGTGTTGGATTGGGCTGTACAAAGTTAAAAAAATCAAGCACCACCAGGTTATGAACCAACAGGTTTATTTTGAAGAACTAGCTTTCGGAGCGCTGCTCCTTCATCAGTTGGTTGAAGGAGCAGCACTCCGAAAGCTAGCGCTTCCAAATAAACCTGTTGGACTATAACCTGGTTTTGTGTGATTATTTAACTTTGTTTTTTGGAAGGAATTGTTATTTTCATTCAAATATACAGGCTGTTCAAGAATTCTATCTTGCCTTCCATGGCTTTCTTTTAGAGATCACACATTTATAGATTAGATTAGATTAGATTACTTACAGTGTGGAAACGGGCCCTTTGGCTCAACAAGTCCACACTGACCCTCCGAAAAGCAACCCACCCAGACTCATTTCCCTACATTTACCCCTTCACTATGGTCAATTCACCTAACCTGTACATTTTTTGGACTGCGGGAGGAAACCGGAGCACCCGGAAGAAACCCACACAGACACGGGGGGGATGTGCAAATTTCACACAGACAGTTGCCTGAGGTGGAAATTGAACCAGGGCCCCTGGCGCTGTGAGGCAGCAGTGCCACCATGCCGCCCACAATTCATATAATCTTCACTGTAATCAGTATTTCAAATTTGCATCAGATTTAAGATGCAAATGAGGACCAGTTAACGAGTCCTTCCATGAATGGAAAACACAGTAAATTGAATTTACAGAAGCAAATTCAAGATTGGTCCAAATAAGCAAATAAATACTTTGAATGGAAATGATCCGAAAATGTTTACATCTACATTTGGACTAAGTCAAATGACTCTTTTTTTTGAAATGATTGGACTGAAAACCTGTTTGAAAACATGTACAAACCAGGACTATTGACAAGTCTTGCTGTTAGTGCTCTTGGCCAATCGTAATAAAGAATAAATACTACTTTGAGTAACAAGTATCATGTGTAATTGCTGGGCTGAAAAGTAAGAGGATAGCTCTTGTATTTATTGGCAAGAATTATAACCAAATGTTTACTGTGGTTACTGCACTCAGTAACAATAAGATCAAGATCAATGGCTGTTGGAATCCTTGGCCACTCGTAATGAAGAATAAACACTGCTGTACGCAATACGTATCTTGGATAATTACAGAACAGAAATTTCAGAACACACTCATTGTATTTACTGGAGGGAATGATAATCAGATGCTTACTGTGGTGATTGATCTCAGGAACAATAAGACAGTTACTCAGATTATTCCACTGAACAGTAATTAAATGATCATGAGACCATTGTCTGGCTTTATGAATAGTGTTTTGTGTGAGCATTGATTTCAATAACATTGTCATAGTATCCAAGTCTACAGGTTAGGTGAGTTGGCCATGCTAAATTGCCCATAGTGTTCACGGATGTGTAGGTTAGGTGCATTAGTCAGGAGAAATGTCGAGTAATAGAGTAAGGGAATGTGTCTGTCTGGGTGGGTTACTCTTCAGTGGGTCAGTGTGGACTTGTTGAGCCAAGTATCCTGTTTCAACACTGTATGGTTTCTATGACTCTATGATTCTTTGATTTAGGAATAGATTGATAAGCGAGTGCTAAAGATACTATTCAAAGTCAACAAAATCTTTATGTTGAGTAGAATTGCTTAGCAAAATGCATTGAAGCCATCATACACAAAGTGAGATAAGTGGAAGTAGTAAGGTATTTTGATTAAATAAAATGAATGTCATTAGTTAGATATTTTAAATTTGAAAAACTACAGTGTCCTCAAATCTAAAATTTAGAGACAATGTAATGTGATACATACATTTATTAATGACTGAAGATAATAAATTGCCGAATCTGTGATTATTGGAATGAACAACAGACAGAGCAAATCCAAAATTGGATTGAAAAGCAATTCAAACTCTGCTTAGATATTTTCTAATCACCATTCGAAGCTGTTTTGGTGCATCTCTGTTGAAGATGGGAACTCAACGCACACTTCCTGGTCTCGTGGGAGACACTCTACTGGAGTTCCACAGGTTCCTTTCATTATGTTCGCACCAAGGAAGGGTGGGATTATAATTAATTGTGATTACGCAAATGAAAACTAACCAGTGTCCACTCCTATAATTGGGCTGGGAATTAATTCGACTGTTTCTATGCAATGGACTGAGAATGAAATGGTAATTCACAATAATGATGGTACTAAGTATATAGGCTCTTAGGTAAAAATTACTATCGTGACAATTGAAGGACAAATAAATAGACATATCAGGCGCTTATTGTAAATTCATGAAAAATACAACTGCTGAATATGTTTAAAGCAATTTTTCTGATAATGAAAAGATAATTAGAATGCTTAGCACCAGGTGGAATCACCAAAACAAAAATTATTCACTGTGACTATTCAGCTGCAGGCAGCTCCCCTTCCTTACACAAATGTACAACTTCCAACAATTCAAAATGTACTCTGATTGATAAAGGGAAGAACAAACACATGTACGTTTTTTTCTCGTGTTTACAAAAAAAAGTCACAAATTTGAATATTTTTAGCTTTAAAATATTTAACCCTTGCTGAGATCAGAAATACAATAAGCCTTCACGTTGAAGAAAAATGTAATCAAATCAAATCAAAATATACATCAATATTCACAATAATTGGGAGAGTGAACACTGCAATATCTTTCCATCAGTTGATGTACTGAGCCATAATTCCACTTTTATATCCCTTACTGGATTGATCAGTTATTAGATATTAGCAATAACTAAATTATTAATATGCTGTCAGTGAACTGAATATTAAAGAGAAATCTCACATTGCTGTTTGAATATACAATGTTCTAAAATAAACAGTAATTATTGGTGAAATGTCATTCGATATCTCTGAATCGATGAGGCTATGGTTACTTTGATTGTTGAAATGAGTGGCATTCAGATATTTCCAATGAGCATGGGATGGAAAATCGCTCTTTTTGGTATAGACGTAAAAAAAAAGTTTTATTGGAGTATTGTCAATAAGAAATATAGGATTAAATTATGATGTGCATCTCACCTTACCGAATATTTTCAAGTTTTCTCAAAGGTTTCTAGTCCAATCATCAGTTTAAAAGGAGTCATTTTGGTTCAGCAGATCAGTAACTGCAAACATTTTCAACACATCTCCATCAAATCTGATAATTCAGAAAAAAATACCAAAGCAATACCAAATGATAAAATATATCTTTAGATTAGAGTCAAGTTCATTCTCTACTTATTTTATTCCTATTTTTGATACCAGTGACTAAATATTGATTAGATTAAATGTCATATGTGTTAGACATGAGTTTTCTCTCAAAGATCTGTGCAACACAGGAATGGGCCCTTTGGCCCATAATGTTGTGCGGAACATCATGCAAAATAAACTCACCCCTTCGGTCTACCCTTGGTCCATATCCTTCCAAATTATCTAAATTAACATTTAAAAAGCCCTAATGTATCTGCCTCTACCACCAACCCTGGAAGTTCATTCCAGACACCTATCACTCCCTTTGTAAAAAACAAATTGCCCCTCACATGCCCCTTGAACTGTCTCCCCTAACCTTAAACGCATGTCACATACTTTTGACGTTTCAACTCTGGGAAAACCATTTTGACTGTCAACCCTATTTAAGTATCTCCTGATTGAATAGACTTGCATCAATTCTTCCTCCATCCTCCGCTACTCCACAAAAAAGCAACCTGAGTTTTTCTCACGTCTCCAAATCCAGGCAGCATCCTGGTAAATGCCCTCTGTACCCTCTCCAAAGCCACCATACCCGTCCTATAATGTGGCGAATAGGAGTGAATACAATACTTTAAGTATGCCTTAACCAAAGTCTTATAAAGTTGCAACATGCCATCCTGACTCGTGTAACCAGTTCCCTGACCAATAAAGGCAAGCATGCCATTTGCCTTCCTGACCACCCTATCTACTTGCATGGTCACTTTCAGGGAGCCATGGTCTTGAACGCCAAGATCCCTTTGAACAACAAAGCTGTTCAGGGCCCTGCCATTACCTAATTTTCCTTAATAGTTGAGCTCCCAAAGTGAGACACCTCACAGTTGTATGGATTAAACTTTGCCTTTAATTTCTCTGCCCATATCTGCAATTTATCTTTTTCCTGCTGCATTCTTTGACAACCCTCTACATTATCCACAACTGCACTGAACTTTGTATCATCTGCAAACTTATTAACTCACCAAATTAGATTTTAATCCATGTCACTTACATATATTTGTCCCGCAAACAGAAGGGTTTCAGTGCAGATCCCTGTGGGAAAAAGACAGAAAATGAGGAAAATGCAGAATTCTTGAATAAATGAGGTTTCTTTCAATGACAAAACTATTCTGATGAATAATCTCTGAAGGTGTGATTTTTGTTTTGAAATTAACCCAATATTTTAATTCTCAGTTTACTGATCTTATTGAATATCTAGTACAAACTGCTGTGAAAATATTGAATCGTTTTAAGTGTTTAGTTCCAACATTAATTATTCTTTAATTGTAATTTCAATTATCACACCATCATGAGAGTTGAATCTATTATTTCTTAGTGCCAGTATCATGATGAAATATTTACACTCGTTTCAGGTCAACACACCTGCAATCAAGCAAAGTTTTCTCACCCAACACTCATAGTAACTATCTCATTCTCTTTCATTTGAATTCTCATTTTAATTAAATGATCATTAATCAGTCTTATCAATTAAGAGATGACTAACTAGTTTTCACATCAATATTTCAGTTCTTTCCAACATATTGCACAATTACATTGCAGTAAGGGTTTCTCATCATTCTTAAATTTGTTATCAGCTATTTTTGTGTCTGATTTCCAGTATCCACAGTTTTTTGCGTCCTTGTATTAATTGTATTTCATTTCAATGCTAACATTTCTATATTTCTAATTATTACAATAAGAGCTAAGTATTTTTCATGTTAAACATTGTATTAATTTCACGTGTTTCTTGTGTATACAAACCAGAATTAACAAATGTTTGCTCTATTCTTTTACAATAAATCTTGAATTCTTAGAAATCACAATTTTGTGAAAATGAGGGAAATTATCTTTCGATTAATAGTCACATTGAATGACTAATGCTTTACTTCCAAGTCATGAGCATTACAAAGCAGTTTAATTTTGAGTACATAAATGACTGCTTCAAACATATTTAATTACTTGATTATCATGAGATTTATATTTGTTTAAGATCATTGTCGCTTCGTTCCAACATTTTTATGAATTACTAATTCCTTTTATCAGTCCATTACACACTGGAATTGTCGAATACAACCCAGTCTGATTATCACAATAAATATTTGAGCAGTTTTCCCTGTGAGTAACCACAGTAAGTATGTGATTATAGTCCTGCCCTTCTTGCATAGGAAGGGCTCTGGTAATGTCTGTACTGAAAGACCAGGAGATATGGATTCAACTCCAACCTTCAACAGAGATGTGTCAAAGCACATCAGAGTTGATTAGAAAATATCTAAGTGTCTACTGAATTATTTTTCAATCCAACATTTTCTCAACTTGTATCCGTTGTTCATTGTAATGTTCACAATATCTTGAATTTATTTGCTTCCGTTCACTGACTAAACTATGAATGTTATTATGCTGCTTCTAAGTACCTCTCAACTTTTAATAACTTTGCAGTCATAAAGATTCTACAGTGTAAATTACATTTAAGGTAAGGAGGAAAGATTAAAAAGGGATCTGAGGGGCAACTTTTTTCACAAAGTGTGTTTGGCTCACACGGAATGAGATGTGAGAGGAAAGGCGTTGGCTGGTACAATTATAACATCTAAAAGACTTTTGGACAGTTACATGGATAGAAAACGTCCAGAAGGATATGGAACAAACACAGGAAAATGGGGCTAGTTTAGTTTAGGGAACCTGGCCGGGCTGCCTGAATGGCCTGTTTCCGTGCTGTATCAAGCTAGCATTGTACAATTCAAACTTGACTGCGATGGGTAAAGGAGAGAACAAACGGGTGTTGATTCTATTTTGCGTCCATAAAAAAGTGACATGAATTTTAAATAATTTTGTCACAAGAAATAGTTCACTCTTATTGTGATCAGAAATACAATGAATGTGAGCATTGAAGTCAAATATAATTAAAACAATTCAACTGTGTTTATATGGTTAAAATAAAAATTGATATTCACAATCATTGTGAGTTTGTACACTGCCATATCTTCACATTACTTCATGTACTGAGCCATTATTGCATTTACTGAGCATAAATATACCCCCGACTGAACGGAACAATAATTAGATGCTAGCAACAGTTAGATTTTCAAAATCTATCAGTGCACCGTGAAGAAGGAGAAATTGATGTAATTTTATCCTGATCGATGATCCAACATTTGTGTCTGAATCAGGAAGAGAGTAAGGAGATAACCAAAGTGAATATCAGAGTGACCACAAGATACAGTCCATGACATTTGATAGAAAAAGGAATTTGCATAATTCCATGGTTATTGAACGTTAATAATTAATTCCCTCCGCAGCTACTGAAGCAGTCCAAGTCCAAGTACAACAAGATCTGGACAATATCCAGGTTTGGGCTGACAAGGGGCAAGTAACATACATCCCACACAAATGCAGGCAATGACCATCACGTATAAGAAATAATCTAACCACCATCCCTTGACATTCGCTGGTGTTGCCATCATTGAACACCCACGATCAACATCCTGGGAATAATCATTGATCAGAAACTGAATTGGTCTCACCACATAAACACAGTGGCTACAAGAGTAATTCAACTGCTGTCTCCTGAAAGCCTGTCCAACAGCTACCAGACACAAATCAGGAGTGTGATGGAATACTCCCCACTTGCCTGGATAGTGCTACCCTAACAACACTCAAGAAACTTGATACCATACGAAACAAAGCAGCCCGCTTGATTGGCACAGCATCCACAAGTATCCACCCCCCCCCCCCACCCCCCCACCACCACTGATGCTCCGTAGCAGCAGTGTATACTATCTACAAGATGCACTGTAGGAATTCACTAACCAGCACCTTTCAAACCCATGACCACTTCCATCGAGAAGGACAAGAGCAGCAGCTAGATGGAAAGACAACTATCTTCAAGTTCCCCGATAAGGTACTAATCACCCTGAATTGGAAATATATAGCTGTTCCTTCACTGTCGCTGGTTCAAAATCCTGGAAATCCCCACCCCAAGGTATTACATAGAACATAGAAAAATACAGCACAGTACAGGCCCTTCGGCCCTTGATGTTGCGCCGACCAAAGCCTACCTAACCTACACTAGCCCAATAACCTCCATATGCTTATCCAATGCCCGCTTAAATGACCATAAAGAGGGAGAGTCCACCACTGCTACTGGCAGGGCATTCCATGAACTCACAACCCGCTGAGTAAAGAATCTACCCCTAACATCTGTCCTATACCTACCACCCCTTAATTTAAAGCTGTGTCCCCTAGTAACAGCTGACTCCATTAGCGGAAAAAGGTTCTCACTGTCAACCCTATCTAAACCCCTAATCATCTTGTACACCTCTATCAAATCTCCCCTAAACCTTCTTTTCTCCAATGAGAACAGACCCAAGTGCCTCAACCTTTCCTCACAGTTTTGTGCTGTATACCCACAGCAGGTAGAATGCAGCGGCTCAAGAAGACAGCTCACCACCAATTTCTCAAGGGCAACTAGGGACGGGCAATAAATGCTGGGCCCAGCCAGTGACACCCACATCACATCAAATAAATATTATTATAATGTCTGCAAGATCAAAACAGCTCCACGCTGTCCTAGCTGCAATCTCTGCCCCTTATTGAAAAAGATAAAAGAATCTGACCTTGCTCAACTTTCTCATCAAAACCAAGTACAGTATTCACCCCAGCCCTCTCTTATATGAACCAGCAGCATTTCCACCACCAACAGTAGATCCTCTTAAAATATTTTGTCAGTAACTTTTAATTAACTGGTTACTACAATTACAATGCAATCTGTACAAACAGATTAAATACCTTTTATGCAACAACAAATTTTCTAACAACTTTTCTCGATCTCTGTCATTCTTTTTAGTTCAATGAGGTAGGGAGGGATGGAAACACGACAGTGATGTAAGATATATGTAATACAGTGAGACAGGGAAGCTAGTATGGCTCATGTTGACTCTTAGACCCCACACAGTGAAGCAACACATTCACTGCATAATAAACATAACATAACATTTCAACCCCACTCACACCCGGCGTGACAGAAATAAAATGTGGATCGGTTGGACAGGATAGGTTTGTTACAGTTAGAGTTTGGGAGAGTGAGGGGTGACATGACTGAAGTATCTAACATCCTGAATGGTTTGATAAGGTGGATGTGGAAAGGATGTTTCCACTTGTGGGTCATTCCTGAACTAGAGGGAACTGCTTTAAAATTGGGTTCACCCTTTCAGGACAGCGATGATGATATTTGTTTCCCATCAGAGGGCTGTGCAAATTTGGAACTCTCTGCCCCAGAAGGTGGGCTCACTGAGTATTTTTAAGACACAAGTTGATAGATTCTTGTTAAGGGACGTTGAGGGGAGATGGAATACAAATCACGAACAGATCAGGCCTGGTCTTATTGAATGGTTGGGCTCGAGGGGCCGAATGGTCACCTTCTGCTTCTCTCACATGATCCCAACACTGAGATTTTTGTTTAAAATTCATTCACTGGATGTAGGTGCCACTGGCTGTGGGCAGCATTATTACCCAGAGAGCAGGTAAGAGCCAACCACATTGCTGTGGGTCAGGAGTCACATGTAGGCCAGACCAGGTCAGGATGGCAGCTTCCTTCCTAAAGGACATTAGTGAACCAGATGGGTATTTCCTGACAATCGAGAATAATTTCATCAATAGACTCATATTGCTAGATGATTATTAAATTCAAGTTCCACATCTGTCGTGGTGGGATTCGAATGAGGGACCCCAGAATATTCGCTGGGTCTCTGCATTAACAGTTCAGCAATGATACCACAGGACTGTTCCCGAGCTACAAAGGGTGGGAACCAAAACCTTGATCAAACAGGGAGAATTAAGGAGCATTGAAGGGAATGGGGGAAGAGAATGACCAAGTTTAGGTTCAAGGCAACTGAAACTAAAGCCACCAACAGGGAGGAGAACAAAGTAAGAAACCCTCACACAGCTGGAATTGGATAAGTGCAGATACCCCAGGGAGGTGTGGAACTACACAGGGAGGACAGGGTGAAGGCCCGGGTAGGTTTAAAAGCAGTGAACCAAATTTTGAAAATATCTTTCTGAACATAATGTAGATCAGGTTAAAACTGAGGTAGGTGTCTGACACAACTTGCTGCAAGGACACAGACAGTAGAATCTGAGGTGATCATGAGGTAATGGAGGTAGAATGTGGGAGACAAGCTGGGACTGTATTGGAATAGTCATGGTGAGAGGGAACAAATGCTGGATGCAGGGTTTCAGCAGCTGATGGACTGACGCTGAGGTGAGCCATCGGAAACTGAGCAAGTGACCACCATCTAATAGGACAGAGAAACTGATCCCTCAGCCTGAAACTGACTGACCACGTGGCTGTCAGTGTCTCCAACACAAGTGAATGGAAACATTGCTCAGAGCCTGTTTCTGTAACATTCAACACAACCAGGAAATAAAAAAATGAATAATTAGCTGAAAACAAGGCAACTGCTCTGTTAGAGTCTAAACTATTCAATGTTCAGTTACTGAACATTATTGATTCACAGAATATTCTAACCTGCACAATCACAGTAAAAGGGGAAAGTAAACAACATTCTTGGCAAAGACATAATGAAGCTACTGCTTGTATAAAAACAGCTGAGAACAAAGGGGCTGAATCCTCCACAAACTGACAAACACAGATACCATCGGTTTATAGATAGACAATGAAATTCTTCAGAAAAACACTTCCCTGCCGATGGTGTGTGAACTGCCACTTATTTCCTTTGAAAAGAGTCTCTGTTTCCCCTCAGAAAAGCAGGTGTGTCGCGCACTTACAGACTGACTTACAGACAAAGGAAACCTGATCTGAGACTCGCAGGTTAATGAAGCTATTAGTGACAGTCCATTGCACACAACAAGAGCTTAGACCACAACAGATTCTAGTGAAACCAACAATGCAATGAAAAAGGTGAATTAGTCTTTATAATCATGCAGCCTCTCTCAATCAAATAATCCCAGTCAACCTCCAAACATTTTTAAACTATTAATACCAATGTATACATATTTATTTCCTTCCCTAATTTCCTCCAAAAATATATCTAATTATTCTCTTCAAAGTACATTTTAAATGGTCAATTCATAATCACAATTCATTTCCAATTATTCTTAGAGCAAAACAACTTGCAAACTAAAATAGTTTTCATGTCAATAATGACACTGGAAACTTTGTTATGTAGTTTAACCATATTTCCAAATATTGTTTTGGTTCATTATTGCAGTGAAGCTAAAATTAAAGTCTATTTATTTTCTCTGATATCCTTCCATTACTTTATTCCCTAATAACAATGCCCATGGTGTAATGGGTGACAAGCATTAAATAAAATTGAATTTTCATTGCAAGAACTGGTACAAATGATCACATATTATTCAGTTCGTTCATTGTCGTTGATGTTAAGAGTTATTTTCACTGTATGATCATGTTAAATTCACTTAAATAATCACAGTACAATTCTCACCTCTATAGATCTGTAAAGTGAATGTCAAGTTATAAATATTTCAAGTAAAACCAAATTCACATTTTGTTCTGTTTTATTCCAGGAAGGACAGGATGTGTTACATTATTATGGGAAACAGGAACAAGTGAAGGTGGTGACTCTCAGACGTGAGGCCTAAAAGCCAAAGGGCCAGCTGGTAGTTACAGTGGGGGATGTACCTAGTGCCCCGCTCTCCTTAGAAGGCAGTGAGGATGGTGACACTGGGTAGAACAGGTTAGATGGTGAAGCGCCCACGTATCGACAGAGGGACGGCAATGGGTGGGATGACCCACTGCCCTGTAAGGCCCAGAAGGCCGTGTCCATGGCACCGCTCGGCATCAAAGCCCAACGTGGCTAGACAGTAGGGAGCAACAAAGGGAACTGACAGAAACCAAACCTGAACCGTTTACCCGGCTGAACGACAGGTGTTGGTGAATGAACACCCAGCCTGATAGAGAAATGGTAATAATGGGCCTTATTGAGACAATATGGATGAATTAATTGAGGTACACAGTCTCACCGAAGATGGTGTCAGCCAAGATCTCTCAGGCCAAGATGCCCTGACGTGTACAGCAGAATCTGTCCCTGCAATGAGGGTATGGGGGTGTGAGCCGGTTCCCCCCAGTGCACAGCCGATCAGTGGCTCCAGGCATTTACAGATATTGCAGGGACACACTGGGGAGGAGACAGGCTGAATGGGCTAAAATAACCTTGGTGACTCATGGAGCCAAGGGTAATATCGAGGATCATACAGAGAGGAAGCCTGAGGTGTGTAAGGAACACGGGGGATTACCAAACCCCAAAGTGTGATGATGAAATAGGTTTGATGTGTTTAAAAGATGACATGGGACCCCATTTAACTGTAATTATAAACATGGGACTCCCAGTGGGAGATAATTCTAATCAAATGCTGAATTGGTCATGAGAGCTGAGGCAAACGCAGAAACACAGAAGAATAGATTCAATACAGGGAGGGTAATCAGACCCACAATGTTACAAGGGAAGCAGGAAAGGGCACATAGCCAAGGAACGGAGGCAGAGAGAGGAAGATAGATGTTCACATTGTGTGTGGCATGTGCTCACGTAGGCACATGCAGAGCCCATGAATATTTATTGATGCTGTGTTTGCTGTATTAATAAATATTAATACAGGAGCAGCTATATCAGTTACCGATATGGATTTGCCCCCACCCTCTCAATTACTAAAATGAGAGCATTTGGAGAGGGAATCGAGGAAGCTGGATGAAATAACCCGATGCAGATCACCGATATGGCAAAATATACTCAGATATGGGAGTGTGAAACTGAGGAAGGGACCATTCTGGGAGTTGCCATTTTAGAACAGTTCGGAGCAACTATTGACGTAGAGACCCGAACTGTAATATGGGAACAACCTGGACAGGCCTGAGACAGGAAGCAAAGGAGAGGCGACATCTCCAGAGTAGTTACCTTGCAGGGAGACTGGAACAGTCAGGGAATCTGGGGAGTTATAGCTAGGACCCATACAGCAGTGCGGGGAACTCAAACAGGAATGTGGGTTATTATCTGTGGATCCTGTAAAGATCGAGGGCCCTCTCACTCCCCACACACACAGGATCCCATTAAAGCTGGGGCTGAGGAGGCAGTCATTGTGACAGTAACAGATTGAGAGAAGCAGGGAACAGTCAGACCGACAGTATCCCAGACTAATTCACTGAATCCAGACGGCTCATCCCACCTCACTATTGATTATACCTCCCTCAGTAAATCCGCCACTAAAGAGTATCCTACAGTAGCAAACCACACCACTGTATTTAATGGATTGAAATCGCAACAGGATATAGTCTCAGCCCTTGATATTGTGAATGGGTTCTGGTCCATAATGGCAGAATAAGCTGATGTTTACTATCAAAGGAAAACAGTACACCTGGATCCAGTTACCTCAGGGATCCCATAATATTCCAGTATATCCCACCGATGTAAGGCTGATGGAGTTAGTCTATTTAATCTTACCAACACCTCATTACCTCAGTTGGTGAGAAAGAACATATCCAAATATTAAACATAGTATTGTGTCAGTTCAGGCAGGCCGGGCTTAAAATTAACCCACAGAGAGTGCAACTGGGAAGGTAGGTAGAGGCGTACCTGGGACATCATATCAGGGAGATCAAATCAGGAAGGCAGAGGGGATAATCCCATTGGAACAAAAGACCATGATTTTAAAACTATCCATCTGCACATCGCGAAAGGGTAAGGCAAACTTTAGATTGTTTAATTATTGGAGGCCTTTTGTGGAGGCCAGGATTGGCAGAACCATCACAAGCCCTGACAGAAGCACGGACATTAGCCAGGGGTCAGGGAGTCAGCATATACACAGACAGTCAGCATGCCTTTGGTATTGTTCATGACCATGTGTTGGTCTGGGCTCGGTGAGGGTACATCACCTTGTCTGGGGGCCACGTGGAGCATGAGGAACCGGTCAGAGAGTTAGTGGAAGCAGCTAACTTTCCCAATGAAGCAACAATAATAAAGATTAGAGCTCACAGGGAAGTAGAAACCCCACACCAACAGGGCAGTGAGTATGTGGATAAGGCAGGTAAAATACTGACTGAAACAGTGCAGACATTTGAGGAGATGGCAGTGGCAGGAGCTGCAGAAGTGAGAGAGGAAGGTTTAAAGATATTCCCAGAAACAGTCCCACAACAGGAGAAAGAGGAATGGGAAAAAGGTGGGGCAGTAATAGGACAAGACAGAGTCTGGATGATCCAGCAGTGCCACCACGCTGTATAAGGCAAACATTATTAAAACCATATCATGGGTCAGCCCATATTTAGCAGGATACAATGCAATATCAGATGCTCCGCTACAGGGGGAGGCCTGGAACAGGGAGAGATAAAGCAAGGTTTTGTCGAAGGTGTGTAGTGTGTTCACAGTGTGAGCCAGTGAAAGCAATCAGGATAAAATGGAGGCAGCAGCAGGGACCCAGGGGCCCATGGGAACAATTACAGATGGATTTGACACAGACACCCATCCCAATCCCAGGGAAGGAAATCCTGCTGGGTCTTAATAAACAGGTTTACGCAGTGGGTGGAAGCATTCCCCTGCAGATTCTGACCAAGGGACACATGTTACAGGGAACATAGTTAAACAGCTCTGTGGCCTGTTTGGTACTGAACAGAAACCCCATCTCCCATCCCACCCCCAGAGCTCAGGTACAGCAGAAGAAATGAAGCAGACACTGAAAGCTAGTCTGACTAAGGCCCTCCCAGAGACAGGCAGAGATGGGTTAGAGTACTCCCCACCATCCTAATTAAATTAACATCAACCCCAGCAAAGGGAACAAGGCAGTCCCCCTTTGTATTAGTGACCGGACGGACTACGCAGGTGCCACAGGGTGTGGCAGTGGGAGTGCCCGAGATGTCCAATGGCAAGGATAGGGTCAAACAATTCTTGAATGAACTGGCAAAGCAACTGCATGAGCTGAGAGGGGAAGTTGCAGAGGGACAGCGAATCAGAAACTGGGAAAGGGAGCACAGAAATATCCGAGCTAACATTCCAAACCCAGGAGATCAGGTCGAGTGAAAATATTACCGGAAAGCATGAAGGAAACCCAGCTGTACTTGGCTGGGGAAGCCACAGAGTTCTCGAGAGGGAACTCTCCCACCATGCTTAAATGAGGAGCGCTGTATAAAGGTCACCGCGCTGCTAAACTCAGGCTCCTCTTTGATACTTCTCCCAGCAACAGTTGTGCAGGGACATGTTGCTGGCTGGAGGTCTGTGGCCAGTGCATCTGTTCCACAAGGATCAGAACTGGGACATCTGTTGTTTGCAACATATATCAGTGATTAGCAAGAAAATGTAAACAACTGAATTAGCAAGTTTGTAGATGGTACAATTGATGAAGCTGTGAACAGTGAAGAATGTTGTCAAAGGACACAGCAAGAAAGATCAGTTAGAAGGTTATACGGAGAAAATACAGATATATCTGATTTGGACAAATGTGTGGTGATGCATTTTGGGAGGCACATTGCAAGAGGAATGTATACACTAAACGGAAGGGCCCTGAGCAGCATTGATATACAGAGGGATCTTCAGGTGCACGTTCACAGCTCCCTGAAAGTGGTGAAGGAGGTGGATGGCAGGCTTGCCTTCTTCTGTCAGGGGAGTGAATATAAAACTGTAATTAGGCCACCTTTGGGGTATTGTGTGCCGTTTTGATCACCACATAAGGAGGGTGTGGAGGCTTTGGAGAGATTGAAAACAGGTTTACCAGGATGTTGTCTGGATTGGGAGAGGTTGGAACATCTTGGGTTGTTGTCACTAGAAAGTCAGTGGCTGCGGGGTGAACCAAGAGGCACAGAGTGAATAATCTGACTCTTTTTCCAAGGTGGAAACGACAAATTCTAGAGGCCGTAGGTTTAAGGGGAGAGGGGGGACGTTTAAAGGAAATGAAAACCAAAACAACTGCAGATGCTGTAAACCAAAAACAAAAACATTTTTGTGAAAAGTTCAGCAGGTCTACCAGCATCTGTGAAGAGAAATCAGCGATAACGTTTCTGAGGAAGTGTGACCAGACCCGAAACATTAACTGATTTTTCTTCACAGATGCTGCATGACCTGCTGAGCATTTCCAACAATGTCTGTGCAGGTTTAAAGGAAGTTATGTCGGGCAAGTTTCTTCTCCAGGAGGTGGTCAGTGACTAGAATGTACTTGCCTGAGAGTTGGTAAAAGCAGAAACAATCACAATGTTTAAGAGGCATTTGGGCAGACACATAAGCAGGCATGGGTTGGCAGGGATATGGACCATATACAGGCAGATGGAATTAGTTTGGAATGGTATCATGATCCGTACAGACATAGTGGGCCGATTATCCCAGTGCTGTCCTGTTCTGTTTTCCGGGGCGTGTAGAATGTGTCGAGCAAGAGATAATATTTTGAGTGGAATATGTCTCTTCATTAGAACACATAGTAAGTTGATGCATTTTGAGAGAAGCAGTGTAGAAAGGGAATATATATTTGATTGGAACAGACACAGGGAGCAGGACAGCAGGATGGGGGACAATGTGTACAAATCATTAAAGGAGAGAGAACATAAAGTGTTTTGAGTAAACGTATAGGATACTGGGCTTCATTAATAGAGGGAATGATAACAAACTCATGGAATAGATGCTGACCATTGACAAAGCTCTAGTTAGGTCACAGTCAATCATTGCATCCAATTCTGGTCACCAGATTCCTGGTCAGAATGGGGAATTTAAAATACCACAGAGGGGCCAGTTCCATACTTTGCTTTCTTTCAGGATGCATTGGCGACTCAAGGGTTAAACATTCTCCTGCCAAAAGCCTTACTGCTGCATTGTAACAGTACGAGGCCTGTACTCTTACAATACAGACAGAACACCTCAGTAGGGGGAGGCGGACTGTACCTTCAAAATAGAACGCATTGCAGCCACACATGGGGATTGCCCCGTAACCCCAGACAGAGGAATTTGCCCTTTCCAGACAAGACTGAGAGCCCTGGGCACAACCCTGTTAAACTGCCTCCCGCTCCCATTGTCTTACCTCCCCTCCATATTAGCATAGGTAAGTGAATCCCCCATTTACTGAAGGAAGAACCCTTCTGCCTTAATCTCTTCCCATCAACACATAATCATGAACAATACGATAATCAGTTTCTGTAATCCATTCACACTTTATCACAGGACATCGCCATTCATCAAGCTTTGTAAGGTCATAATTACCTGCTTTAAACTATGTAATGACAATCGCCCATGTGACTGATATGTCTTTGTCTAATTCCTATTAAATATACTGTCTCTGTGGGTAAGGCAGAGATTCATGAAGAACAGTCTCTGCAAGTAGACACTCGGCTACTTTAGAGACATTTTGAAACTCCCGCCAGCTGTCCAATAATAAAACTACTGCTGTTGTGCAGAAAACTTGTCTCGTCTGGATTTGTGGAACAAATTAGACATCAATATTGAATGATATGAGTGATCTTCAGAGTGTGGAGTACAGACTTACTGGTGTGGTTCACTGATGAAGAAAATGCACTCAGTGAATTGATTTGAAGAAATTTGTATTTTCTTTGAATTAAACAAGTTGAATATATTTTTGATAGAGCTATATAAGATTATAACACACCTAGATATAGCAGACAAAAAATATCTGTATTCAATAGGTGATCGCACAAGAATTAAGATCAGATGTAAAGTTTTGATACAGCGGGAGATGAGCAAGTGTTTCTGCTGACTGTATTGGCTGGAAATATGCAGAACATGCTGCCTATTATGGTAGTGCAAGCAGAGAAGATGAATGATTGATAAAAACAATTAGATCAGATCCGAGGGAAATAAAATTGCAGAGTTTGGGGGACGTATGGGGAATGAGAATATTGGATTCTGCTACAGAGCACCAGCTTGGATTTGATGGGCCTCTCTCTGTGCTATAATGCATTTTATGTGGACTTGCTTAACTTGCTCTGGTCACCGATTAAATTGTCATTGAGGTAAATATGCTCAGTGTTCCTACTCAGTCTAACACAGGCTGTCCTTCCTCAGCAGGAGATAAAGTTTTACTGCCTTATACTGGGTTCTGGGAGGGGGGAAGGGAGGGGGCGGTGGGTGGGGTGCGTAATGGTGTGTATAACAGTCTGCCAGCACTTATCTGAAATCAAAACACTAGTGCAGCCACACTAGGGACAGACTCTGGAAATGTGGGGAATGCCAGAAGGGAATTCTTTACCCATTCCCACCTGGAAACGGGCCAAACCAGTCAGACAGGGGAGAAGCTGTTCACCTGCTGTGTGTGTGTGTGTGTGTGTGTGTGTGTGTGGTGTGTGGGGGGGATGAGGGTAAGGGATTCACTCAGGCAGCCATCCTGCTGAGACACCAATGAATTTACTCATAAACACAACTTGAAGGACTTTTTTTTCTCTTTTCACACCAAGTAATGAACAATGGTATTGGCAGTCCTTCAAGTTATTTTGCGTATAGAGAACTTAGCTTTGGGAATGTTCACAGCATTGTGGAACATGTACACATTCACACTGGGTAGAGACTTTTATTTTCCTTTATTCATTCACAGGATGAGGGTATCGCTGGCCCGGCAGCATTTCCTGCCCATCCCTAATTGCCCAGAGGGCAGGTATGAATCAACCTCATTGCTGTTTATATTGATATTAATCAACACGAATGTCAGACTAAATTAATTATCATCAAACTCAAATCCATTTGATATTCATATATTTACAATCAGTGTTCAATTCACCAAATGTAGCTGAAGATAATAATCTTCAAGTAATTCTAACAGAGAAGATACCTGAATACTTGTTCAGCAAATTAAAGCCTGTTGTGTTTAGATAGTAATAATTTTAAAAAAGTAACTTGAGAATAACGAAAGAAGTTGATTGTTGGGTAACTGATAATCTTGTTTTAATCTGAAGTTAATTTAGGATTAGTTAACAAATGGTAGGGAATCCCAGCCCCATGGAGTGCACATCCAGTTCCATGTGGGAAAACCAGAACACTTCTTGTATCAGCGACAACCACAAGAACACGGAGGTGACACTGGAAATGTCAGGAACACAAGTTAATCCATGATTAAGGTACTGCACTCACTCCGAGTCCCCACGTTGATGTGTTCTCACCAGAGAGGGTACAGAGGAGATTGATCAGAATGTTTCCATGATTGGAGAATGTCTGCTCTGAGGAAAGGTTGGATAAGTTGGGGATGTTTTCAGAGGAGGATGAGCTGAGATTTAATTGAAGTGATAAGATGCTGAGGAATCCAGATCGAGTGAATAGGAAGGAGCTATTCATTAACAGAGAGGTCAGAAACTGGAGGTTTTAGATTGAAACTAATTCTCAGAAAGAAGGGGAGTGGATGGTGGGGGGCAGGAACTCACTGATGGGCTTGTAAAGGCAGTAGCCAGCATCACATTAGAATAAAAGGACATGAATGTAACTGAAACGCTGGAACATGCAGGGCTATGGACTAAAGTCTGCAGAATGGGATCATTGCGATTTATTTGACACTTCTCCAGAATATTAAACTCAAGTAAATTTGTCAGTAAATTACAGCACAGATTGAGGCCACTTTGTCCATCCTGTATGTGTTGGCTGTAATAGAACGATCCAGGTTTTACAGCGTTCTGTACTCACCAATGACAGCAACAATTTCAGACTGTGTACTCTGCCCTCTATGTGATTATGATCTGTTTTTTCAATGTATTTCTTTGGCAGCTGCTCACCTTGCTTCCTTGTTTCTTTCCCAGCCCTAACTCCATTCCCCGTGGCCTTGAGGGATTACATTTCTGCTGCTTAATCTCTCCGGTCTTCCCCCAAGTGACAGACTGTCCTTTTGTCCTTGTCTCACCCCCACCTTGCTCACAACCTGTTACATTTCTGATGGTTCCCAGACCTCTGTAACTTTCACTGCGCCCCCTGGGTCAATGGCATGAGTTTTGAATTCTCTTCCTCATGAGATAATCAGAAATCTTTCCGGTTGCAGTTGCCCCCAGATTTTATTTTGGAAAAAAAAAGAGCATTTGTGTCAGAGTCAAGTGTTTGTGAGCCTTCATCCACAATCCTGAGCACTTAGACATAATATGTGACCCTCCCACAGATGTGCAGGTTTGCTGGATTGGCCATGCTAACACGGCCTGTAGTGTGTAGGTTAGGTGGGTTGGGCTAACCATGGAAAATGTGGGGTTATGGAGGTAGGGTCATTGCAGACTCGATGGACCGAATAGTTTCTTTGTGCGCCTCAGGGATTCTGTGATTCTAACTAGTTGTGATTATCGACACGTTTTCCTCATGCCAGGTTCATTCAGCTCAGGTACACACACTGCCTTTGTGTTTCTGTTGGTTCTCACTCAATCCTTTCCTTCTGTTTTACAGCAATTTCACACTGTATGTGAGGGTGAGAATGAATTTGTCAATACAAATACTCCAACCGAAACCCGCACAGGTCAGGACCTGTTTCTGCTGCTGATGTCGCTCACAGGGAACAGGAAAATAAAGGTTCAGTCATACATCGTACAAGGACACAGAGGTTACAATCACCAGGAACGGGTACACAGCTTAAACCTCTTTTCTCAAGAAATAAAGGACGCTGGAGAGACTGCCTGGTACAAGTAGGAAGCTTTGTGTCTGTATTTTCAGAGATTTGAGGTTGAAATCATTGGATTTGATTCATGTTTCATTGCCCCAGGTCATCAAAGGTGCGATCTAAATGTGCAGCTTTCTTTCTGTCTTTTTGTCTGAGTTAACAATCTGAACCATCTCCTGGGCAGTTAGAATGGATGACAAATGCTGCCCCAGCAAGTGATGCCGTGATCCCATGAACAAACAAAACAATCCAATCGCTGTGGTTAGTTGTGAACTCGCTGGTGTTATTGGAATGTTTATGGGGTAAAGGGAGAAGAATGGCATTCAGTGAGGTGTTCCTTTGGAGAGCTGATCAGCCAATCAGCCTCCTTTTGTACAGTAACAATTCTGTGAATAATTAATTCTGAGCCCTCTAAGGAAATATCAGGGCAGGGTTTGTAAAGAGGTCAGATTGAATGAGTGTCTCGGTGAACACAAGTGAGACACAGGTACAGAGAGGCTTTGGGATGGATTAAATTAAATTTTATACATTTGCACCGTCATCAACATTACAGCAGTGAAAAATGGGAGTGATCGAGAGATTGGAATTAGAGCAGCAAATAAATCTTCAACATTTATGTAGCTAAAGGGGATGCTGGGTAAAGATACTGTAGTTAGTGCTTATTGTATTCCAGGCACACCCGCCTAGGAGCACATCCTTCTTGTATCTATCCTGTCGAGCTCTTGACGATTTTGTTCATTTGAAGTGTTTCATGTTTAGGTACTTCAGAGAAGACAGCTTCAAGCTCCTCAATCTCTCCTACCAGGGCAATGCTGCTGTTAGAATTCAATTCACTGGGGCATGTAACTGGCTGCTTCATGGACTGGAACTGGCAATTGAGACTGAAAGGTAACTGAGTGGTGAGCACTGCTGCCACACAGCGTCAGGGACCCAGGTTTTATTTCAGCCATATGCGACTGTGTGGAGTTTACACGTTCTCACCATGTCTGCGTGGGTTTCCTAGGGTGCTCGAGCTTCCTCCCACAGTCCAAAGATGTATAGGTTAGGTGTATTGCCTATGCTAAATTGCCCACAGTGTCCATGTATGTGCCGGTTAGGCTATTAGCCATGGGAAATGCAGGGTTACAGGGACAGGGTGGGTCTGAATGGGATGCTCATCATAGGCTGGTGTGGACTCGATGGATGAATACCCTGTTTCTGCACGTTAGGGAATCTATTCTATTCTCATGAAGAAGAATGTACTTGTCTCAATGTGCTGTGAACCTGTGGAATTCCCTATTCAAAATATGGTGGATGCCAGGACAATGAGCAGATTTAATGAAGAGATACAGATGTTGAATTTGCAATGAGATGAAGGGTGAGAGAGAGCAGGCGGGAAAACCCAGCTGAGACCGAGGTGAGCTCAATCATCACCGTATTAAATGGTGGGGCTGGTTCGAAGGGCTGCATTGCCTCTCCTGTGCCCAGTGCTCATCTTCTTATGGTAATAACTGGAAAGCTGCATCCAAAACTCACCACATTCACCAAAGGAGATTTTGGAAAAAGCAGGCTAGTCAGGTGGATTAGCATTCCAAACTTAGATAGTGAGGAAGCGTGTAGGAGATATGATTTTGCAATTTTAAACTGAGGGGAGACAGTGATTTATGGTTTTAGACTGTGAGGACATTCACACCGTCCAGAATACTCTGTTGTGAACATCCATCCTATACTTTAATAGGACAATGTAACACAAAACACCCAGGAAACTTCGCCTCACCTCGTAATCTGGTAAAAGACTTCTGATAAATCTGGTTGAACTTAGAACACAGCTGGAAAGCTGGAAGATTAAATCCAATCCAAGATCCAGTGCTTAAACAAAGGAGACTACAATAGGATGAGGCAGGAGTTGGCTAATGTAGACTGGAAGCAAAGACTTTACCGTGGGAAAGTTGACGGACAACGGGGGAATTTTTCGAAGTGCTCAGCAAAAGTATATATCAGTGAAAAGGAAGGACTGTAGGAAAAAGGAGTAATCTGCCATGAGTGGCTCAGGAAATAAGGAAGTCTATCAAATTGTAATAGAAGGCATACAAATTGGCAAAGACTACGGAGAAACTAGGAGATTAGAGAAACTTTAAAGATCAACAGAAAGCTAGATGGGATTGGGGGAGAAAAGTGATGAGTAACTGTCCCCAGGGCCGGAATAGCAGTTTACACTGCTAGAGGGGAACCTGTTGTGTGGGGAACATATGGTCTCTGTAATTGTTGAAGCACTTAACTGTTACCATAGAGATAATCCTGATCAAGTTACAAATCACAGCACACTCCAAAAGCTTGTACTTCCAAATAAACCTGTTGGACTATAACCTAGTGTTGTGTGATTTAGAAGTTTGTCCACCCCACCCCAACACCGGCTCCTCCATATCAGAATCCTGATAGACAGCCCCACTGAAACTGAAGTGCCTGTCAGATACTTGAGGGAGCCGCAGGGGTGTATGTTTTAACCACAAAGTGCGAAACTGAACTAGACTTTCTAACTGACCGTTGCCATGGAGATAATACTGAGAGAGACTCTCTATTCAAAGTCCCAAACCACAAAAGGTATAAAGAATGGCAGCTTTACATCGGACAGGCGGGGAGTTACCTGATGCGGCCTGGAGGTGTTCTGCATGTACACTATCCAGGTAACTGCCATATCTCATCAATAAAGACTCAAAGAAGACCTCTCAGAGTTCTGTACCAAGTTATTCTTATCCAGCAGGGTTTAGGAATGAGTACACCGCAGTCAGTCTTCACAGTGGAGGATACGAAGAACATGCCAGTAATTGATAAGGAGACTGAGGAAGGTGAGGACCATGAAACAACGATTATCACCAAAGCATTAGAGCTGGGCAAGCTAATGGAGCTAAAGCTAGATAAGTCTCTTTGCCCTGATGGAATACATCCCAGGGTGCTACCAGAGATAGTCGGAGAAATAGTAAATATACTTGGAGTCAGGGTCCTGCAGCAGAGACAGGCCCTTTGGTGCAACTGGCCCCTGCCGACCAGAATGTCCATCCACACTAACCCCATTTCCCTGCACTTGGCCCACCTGCTTCTGAACCTTTCCTATCCATGTATTTGTCCAAATGTCTTTTACCTGTTGTTAATGTACCCGCCTCAACCACTTCCACTGGCAGCTCATTCCATATACATACCACCCTCTGGGTAAAACAGTTGCCCCTCAACTTCTCTTTTATTCTTTCCCCTCTAACCTTCAACTGATGCCCTCCAGTCCTTGATTCCCTGGGAAAAAGACTGAATGCATTCACCTTATCCATGCCCCTCATGGTCTTACACACTTCTAGAACAGTACCCACTCAGTTTCCTCTGCTCTAAACAAAACAATCCTCGCTTGTCCAACCTCTCCCTATAACTCAGACCCCTGAGCCCTGACAACATCCTTTAAAATTGTTCTGCACTTTTTACAGTTTAATAACTGAAACCTACACTGCATTCATCATATTTCCAGTGTTTCCCCACGGCGCTGGAACCAACGTGACAACGCCAATGGATTACAGTCCATGATCGAGAATGAACTCCTTTACAACAATCCCATTTTCATAGTATTTCCCATGGTGCAGGTATCCTTGTGTCTTTCTGGTTGCATGGTTAATTAAAGACTTGTCCTTCTACAAAGCAAAGCTGTGGCTTAATTTTTCCTGGGAAACATGCCATGATTTTTCAGACTTCTAAAAACAAATGAACTCTTTCTCCACAGTCACCACCCTAACATGGACTTGGCTGTGTCTCAGTAGTTTTTCCAGTCACACTGAGATTTGGAATATTCGCCCACGGACAGAATACACACCTTTCCTTCCACAGGAAAAGGCCAATGAATATTCAGATCGGCACGGATCAAGTAACTATCAGATCTGAACATGAAGTTCAATTTGAATTTCTCATCCACAAATCCACCCTTTCGGTACCCTACAACTGAGAAAACAACTCACCATATTAATACAGGATGGATCTTTATAAGATAATTATAGTATTAAATTGTAGTTTCATGTTTCCCAAAGTTTTAACTCTCAATCTAACAATTTCTTTCTTCTGTGAACTGAAATCCAAACCAACCCCTCACTCCTTTCCTCCACACCTGGTTCTCACACTCTCTCTCCTCTCTTTGAATTCAGTTTCCTAGCTCTTGTCTGCGGACTAAGAACCAAACCAATGAGTCTGATTCTGAGTCCACCGGGGGGGGGGGGGGGGGGGGTGAGGGGAGTTGTTGGTGAATCCTCTGATGACAACCATCCTGCATACACTGCTTCCTGCACACTCTGGCCAAAACCCGTCTTACTAAAATGAACCAAATTAGAACTCTAATTGCAGGTCCATCCTTGTCACTTTCCACAAAAACCCTGAATCTTCACAAAAAAGAGTTCTGATAACTTTCTGCAAAATGCTGCACCACTGATAGTCTGATCACATGGCAGGGTACCAGGAAAGGGGCCATTCCCCTGGGTCCTGCTCCCAGAGGGAGGAAGATGCCAATGACAGATTAATCCCTCACACCCACAGCCTCCTTCCCAGGCACTGACCCGTACTGTGCATATTCCCACAATTGGCCAGCACTGTGCCCATACACTGGTCTCCCCTCCTACAGCACGTGCTCCCGATCATACAGGAGTCCGGGTGATTGAGAGCAGCTGCTGCCCAATATATCAGAATCCCTACAGTATGGAAACTGGCCCTTCGGCCAAACAAGTCCATACCGACCCTCCAAACAGTAACTTGCACAGGCCCATTCCCCTACCCTATATTTACCCCTGACTAATGTAACTAATATTATGGGCAATTTAAAATGGCCAATTCACCTGTCCTGCACATCTTTGGGATTGTGGGCAGAAACCGGAGCACCCAGAGGAAACCCGCTTAGACACGGGAGAATGCACAAATTCCAGGTTTGGCTGGAATCAAAACCGGGTACCTGGTGCTGTGAGGCAGCAGTGCTAATCATTGAGCCGTCTCTATGGACGGGAAGGGGCGGAGCTGGAGAACTGGGGTAATGAGATTGTAAACAATGAATGAATGTGGAGGACACTGGGGATGGACAGGTCAGTGAGGGACAGGAGCAGTGCAGCAGCAGGAGGGGATCCTGGACAAACTGAGCAATGGGAGAGTCTGACAGGAGAGAAACTACAGGAAGGTTCTGTTTAGAGGCTGAGGCAGGGACAGCTGGGAGACAGTATGGCCTGGTGGCTTGGGCAGGTTTTCTAATCAGCCTCTTCAAAGATGCTGTTCCTCAACTCTGAGCCCGATCCTCCTGGTCCAGAGGTAAGGACACTGCCACCATTTCCTGGTGGGCAAGGGATACGGGGACCACCTTTCAAAAAGGAACTCAATTGTGTTGGTGACATTAACAAGACTCAATACACAGTCACTGACAAAATGCTGGTGTACTTGAACTTCATCCCGAATATTAACACCTATAACTGGGTAACGCAGACCCCGATGTACAGAGTTAAATCCTGGATATTAATAACAGCTTTGTGCATGGGAAATCATGTCTCATGAATCTGACTCAGTTTTTTTGAAGAAGTAACAAAGAGGATTGCTGAGGTCAGAGCATGGACATGATCTACATGGACTTCAGTAAGGCGTTCGACACGGTTCCTCACTGGAGACTGGTCAGCAAGGTTAGATCGTATGGAGTACAGAACTGGCCCAAAAGTAGAACGCAGAGGGTGCTTTTCAGGCTGGAGGCCTGTGACCAGTGGAGTGTCACAAGGATCGGTGCTGGATCCACTACTTTTCGCCATTTATATCCATGATTTGGATGAGAACATAAGTATTGTAAGTAAGTTTGCGGATGACACCAAAATGGGAGGTGTGGTAGACAGGGAAAAAGATTACCTCAGAGTGCAAGGGGATCTAGATCAGATGGGTGATGGGCTGAGGAGTTCAGTTTAGAAAAATGTGAGGTGCTGCATTTTGGAAAAGCAAACTTTAGCAGGCCTTTACAGTTAATAGTAAGTTCCTGGGGAGTGCTGCTAAACAAAGAGCCCTTGGGAGTGCAGGTTCATAGTTCCTTGACAGTAGAGTAGCAAGTAAATCGAATAGTGAAGGCGGCGGTTGGCCGGCTTGTCTTTATTGGTCAGAGCATTGAGTATAGGGGTTGGGAGGTCATATTGCGGCTGTACTGGACATTGATTCGGCAACTTTTGCAATATTCCATCGAATTCTGTTCTCCTTCCTATCATGTTTAAGAACATCCATCTGAAAGAGGTCAGAAAAGAAGTATAGCATGTTGCCAGGGTTGGATAGGCTGTTTTCTCTGGAGCTTCAGAGGCTAGACAGTGATCTAAAAGAGATTTTAAAAATCAGGCCGGGCATGGATAGGGTAAATAGACAAGATATTTTCCCTCCAGTGGGGGAGTACAGAACTAGGGGTTTGGGAGGGAGGGTAGGCAGACAGGGAGTGGGTGGATTGACAGGGGTGGGACAGCAATGGGTAGGGAAAGAGAGGGGGGATAGAGAGGGGTGGCACAGAAACAGGTGGGGACAGAAAGTAGGATTAGAGAGGAGGGGAACAGAGGGGGCGACTGATGGTGGGGGGGGGAAGAGACGCGGTGGGCGACTGACAGGAGGGGGCAACCGACGGGGGGGGGTGCGACCGACAGGGTGGGGGGCGCGACCGACAGGAGAGGGGCAACCCACTGGAGGGGGCAAACGACAGAGAGGAGGGACAGACCGAGGGGGCGACAGATGGGGGATCAGACCGACAGAGGGGAGGACGACCCATGAGGGGGTGGGGCGACGACAAAGAGGGGGGGAACAGACAGAGCGGGGGGGGGGGAGACGGGGAGGAAGATGGAGAGTTATTTTATAGATCTACAACTCAACCCTGTTTGTGTTTTGTCCTCCTCACCTTAATTCCCTCTGAAGGGCTCAGAACAACTGCATAGTTCCTGGAAAGTTTCAGGGAGATCAGGTGCTGAACATGGAATTTGGGACACTAACATTGAATGGAATGTGCTGGTCAATAAATGGACTCTGGTTCGACTCCACTGTCTGTGTGGTGTTTGCACATTCTCCCTGTGTGTCTGCGTGGGCTTCCTCTGGGTGCTCTTAATTTCCTCCCACAAATCCAAAGCCATGCAGGTTAGGTGGATTAGCTTTGGGTAATGGTAGGTTACAGAGTTAGGGTGGAATGCTGTTCCGATGGTTGGTATGGTCTCATGGGGCGAAAGGCCTGCTTCCACACTGCAGGGATTCTGTCACTGAGTATAGGGGTTAGGAGGTCACGTTGTGGCTGAGTAGGGCATTGGTCAGGCCAGTGTTAGAATACTGCATTCAATTGTAGTCTCCCTGATTTCAGAAAGATGTTACCAGTATATGACTCAACCTCTTAATGGCAAGTTCTTGGGAAGTATTGACAAACAAACAGACCGTGCAGTGTAGGTTAATAGTTCCTTGAAAGTGTAGTTGAAGGTAGACAGGTCGGTGAAGGTGGTGTGCGGTATGCTAGCTGTTATTGGGCAGTGCATTGGGTACAGGAGCTGGGAGATCATGTTTCGGTTGTACAGTTTATTGGCTTGGCCACTTTTGGAATGCCCGCTGCTTTCAATTCCAGTCTCCCTGCGATAGGAAAGATGTTGGGAAACTTGAAAGAGTTCAGAAAAGATTTACAAGGGTGTTGCCAGATTGGAACATTTGAACCATAGGGAGAGTGTGAATAAGCTGAGGCTATTTCCCTGCAGCACTGGACACGTTAGGTGGCTTTAATCGAACTTTATCAAATTATGAGGATCAATGATAGGGTGACTAGTCATGGTTTCTTTTTTCCCAGGGTAGTGGAGACCAAACGAAAACGTAAATCTTTTTTCCAAGGTGGAAATGACAAATTCTAGAGCCACACATTTAAGAGAGGGAGCAAGTTTAAAGGATATGAAAACCGGAACAACTGCAGATGTTGTAAACCAGGAAGAGAAACAGAAGCTTCTGGAAACGCTCAGCAGGTCTAGCAGCATCTGTGAAGAGAAATCAGCGATAACGTTTCTGAGGGTGACCAGACCTGAAACTTTAACTGATTTTTTTCACAGATGCTGCATGACCTGCTGAGCATTTCCAACAACATCTGTGCAAGTTTAAAGGGAGTTGTGTCAGACAAGTGTCTTGTGCAGAAGGTGGTCAGTGACTAGAATGTATTCTCTTGGGAGATGGGAAAAGCAGAAACAATCACAGTTTAAGAGGCATTCGGACAGACACATAAGCAGGCATAGGTTATCAGGGATATGGATCATGTTACAAGCAGATGGAATTAGTTTGGGATGGCATTATGATCTGCACAGACACGATGGGCTGATTACTCTGGTGCTGTAACTGTTATGTTTTCCAGGGGTTAGAATGTTTTTTGAAGTAACAAAAATGATTGATGAGGGCAGACTGGTCGACATGATCAACGTGGACTTTAGTAAGGCATTCGGCAAGCTTTCTCATGGAGACTGGTTAGCAAGGTTAGGTCTCATGGAATAAAGCAGAAACCAGCTATTTGAGTACAGAACTGGCTCAAAAGTAGAAGACAGAGAGTGGTGGCGGAGGGATGCTTTTCAGACAGGAGGCCTGTGGAGTGTCACAAGGATTGGTGCTGTATCTATTATTTTCCGTCATTTATATCAATGATTTGAATGTAAACACAGGAGGTATTAGTAATTTTGCAGATGACGCCAAAATTGGAGGTTTAGTGGACAGCGAAAAAGATGACCAAGGCTGCAATGTTTCCTGCAGGTGTCACCGCTTCAGATGCTGCCCGACCTGCTGGGGATCTCCAGCACTTCTTGGGTTTGTTGCAGATTCCCACCATTTTGCTGAAGCACTGGAGACAGAGCTGTACAGCTCCAGATTTTGTCGACTCTGATTCCTGGGATGTCAGGACTGATGGATGAAGAGGGACTCAATCCTCGTTTAATCCTCCTTTCCTTTGGTTTTCGGAGCCGCTGACTACATCACTAATATTCTACCTCCCACTCTCTGTCCTGAATCTGACCCATCTAACCTGACACTTTAGCTCCCACCCCCCTGCCAGACTAGTTAATACCTCACCAATGGAACTGGCAATAGCGCCCCCCCCCCTCCCCAGGAGATTTGACCCAGCTCTGCCCAGGGGTAACCGGTCAGGCTGGTACAGTTCCCACCTAACCCAGAAACGCTCCCAATGCCTGAAGAATCTAAACCCTTCCATGGTACACCATTTCTCCAGCCACATATCCGGCTGATCTACCCTCTTATTCCTGCTCTCACTAGCACATGGCACTGGAGCAAGTCTGACATCATTTCATTTCAGGAGCTGCATTATAATGTGTCCCTGCTCTCCCAATATCCAGCTTTCAAACACTCATCCCTTTGTTTCATGCTGTCGTTGGTATTGATGTGTTCTCCAACCACGGGCTGTTTACCCTCCAGCTCCAGAATGTCCTGTAGCTGCACCATGATATCGCGGATCCTATCACCAGGGAGATAACATACCATCCTGGATTCATGGCTGTGGCCATAGAAGTGCCTGTCTGTATTACTGACTATTGAATCCCCTGTCACTATCTTTCTTCCCGTTCTGGGCAGCAGAGCTATCTACGGTGTCATGAAATTGGCTGTTGCTGATTGCCTCTGAGACCAACACATACGCACACACCCACACGAATCCCAAGCGGTATACAGTATCTGTTTGGGAAGGGAATAACCACTGGGAACTCCTGCACTTCCTTCCTGAGCCTTTTACTTGATCTGATGGTCCCCCATTCCCTTTCTGCCTGTGTAACCCTCACCTGCAGTGTGACTAACTCACTGAACATGCTGTCCATAACATTCTCAGTATTGCAGATGCTCCACAGTGAGTCCACTCACAGCTCCAGGTCTGAAAAGCAGTTTCCCAGTAGCTGCTGATGGGCACATTTCCTGCACACATAGCCCGTCAGGGACACTGGAAACATCCCTAATTTTCCCACATTGTACAAGAGGAGCACACCATGGGTCTGAGGTCTCCTGTCACACAGGCTCTCTAGATTCAGCTAGTTACTCCCATTTAGAGAATTTAAATGAGCGAGCAATCTTCCTACCCTTCAAACATTGTAATCAAAATCCCGTATTCTTTACTTAAGTTGATACGTTATACCTTAAAAACTGTTACAAAATTTCCACAGGTATCGCTTACAAACTGGCTGTTACCTTTGGGACCATGTGAATTTCTGAATGGGCTGAAACAAAACGGAGTTTCAGCTTCACCTTCTCCCTGTCCCACCTCGCTCTGTTTACACCCAACTCCAAAATACTCATTGAGCCAAGCAGCCCTCACAGTGCAGCCCTGTCATTTTCATTGTCTGCTCACCCCTACACTGCCCTCAGCCTCCTGTACTGTTCCAATACATCTCAATGGGAGCTCAGGAAAAGCATCTCATCTTTCAATTCAATCCTTTGTAGCCCCAGAGTCAACATGGACCTCAGCAGTTTCTGGGTGAACAAACAGTTGTTAGAATCTGGAACATTCCACCTAAAACGGTACTGGAATTTGTGTTTATAAGGAGCTGCAGGGAATTGAAAATAAGGAGTTTACAGGTTAGCATCATGAAGTGGGTGATTGGGACTAAATCTGACAGTCCCGACAAAGAGACGAAGTGCAATCTGGACAAATCTATGCTCCCTCTCAGACCAAAACAGACCGAGCTTCCAGTTGCCTGCCACTTTAACACACGAGCCTGTTCCCTGGCCAACATCTGTCTCATTCTTAATGCAGTGTTCCAGGGAAGCTTGATGCAGAACACTCCAGAACATACCAAATGGCCCTGTATTTCAAGGACTGCAATTTCCCCTCCCATGTGGTCAACAATACCCTTCAGTGTATCTCCACCACTTCCTGCACCTCTGCTCTTGAACCCCACCCCTCCAACCGCAGCAAGGATAGAACCCCCAAGTCCTCGCTTTTCAGCCAGATACAACACATCATCCTCTGCCATTTCCACCACCGACAATCAGACCCCACCAACAGAAATATCTTTCCCTCCACACCCCTTTCAGCATTCCTCAGAGACCATTCCCTGTGACTTCCGCATTAGATCCATGCTCCCCACCAACCCATCCTCCACTCCCAACACCTTTGCCTGCCATTGCAAGAGGTGTGAAACCTGTGCCCACACCTTCCCCTCACCTCCATCCAAGACACCAGAGGTCCCTTCCACATCCAGCAGAGATTTTCCTGTACATTGAATAACCTCATCTATTGTGTTCATTGCTCTCTACAATGGGGAGACAGGACGCCAACTTGCAGAATGTTTCAGGGAACCTTTCTGGGAGACGTGCACCAATCAATCCCACTGTCCTGTGGTCAACCATTTCTACAACCCACCCTCTCACTCTGCCAAGGACATGCATGTCCTGGGCCACCTCCACCACAAAATCCTAGCTACATGACTCCTGGAGCAAGAATACCTCATCTTCTACCTTGGGACCCTTTAAGTACAGAATCAATGTTTCATCATTTCCCCTCCCCCCACCATATCCCAGATCCAGCCCTCCAACTCAGCACCACCCTCTTGAACAGTCCCACCTGCCCATCTTCCTTCTTAATTACCCACTCCACCCTCTCACCATTACCCTCCACCAGCATCTTCCTATCGCCTTCCCAACTACCTTCTCGCCAGCCCCACACACACATCCTATTGTCTGTCAACCCTCTTCCCCACTCAGAATCCTGCTGAAGGGCTCAGGCCCAATATGTCAATTCTCCTGCTCCTTGGATACTGTCTGACCGGCTGTACTTCTCCTGCGCCAAACTTTAACGTAAGCTGGAAGAACAAACCTCATTTTGTACTTGGGGGACCCTTCAGGCCTCTGACCTTAAAACTGAATTCATTAATTTTAGGTCCTAAGTCTCCCACGTCCTTGCGCCCTAGTGCCCCACCCCACACACCAGGCCTTGTTATTACATAGCCTGCCATTACACATTACCTATGGTTAGTCACTAACAGTCTCCATTAACATCTATTCACTCTCCCCCAGCCAGATCATTATTCATTCCTTTGTCCAATTGCTGCTATATCTCTTTTTGGACTATATCACCACCTATCATTTACTCCTTAACCCCTACCTTCTGCATATAAACTGACATTTTTTCTCAGTGACATCAGTTCTGAGGAAGGGTCAGCGGATCCAAAATGTTAACTCTGATTTCTCTTCACAGATGCTGCCAGACCTGCTGAGCTTTTCCAGTACCTTCTGGTTGTTGTTTCTGATTTAAGCATCCACAGTTCTTTTGGTTTTCATTTACTGGGAGTTCCTAATTAAGGTCTAGCAGCCTACATCATGAGTTTATAAACCCTCCCAGTCCACACTAACTCCATTTCTCTCCCACTCCCTTCACACTCACTGGGTCTCTTCCCCACCCCTGCCCAGTGACACTGCACCTGCACAGCTCATGGTCACATGCTGGCCTGTTGGCAACACCCCTCATTCACTCCCATTGGCTGGAGGATTACATCTAGTCTCCTATTGTTCTGAAGCTGCCGTCAATCAGCCAGGCCCCATTGTGACATGAGTGGTGGGATCCTCCCAGGAGTGTGGGAGGCTGAGGGGTAACCTCATAGAGGTTTATAAAATCATGGGAGGCATTGATGAGATAAATAGACAAGGTCTTTTCCCTGGGGTGGGGGAGTCCAGAACTAGAGAGCATAGGTTTAAGGTGAGAGGGGAAAGATATAAAAGGGACCCAAGAGACTACTTTTTTCATGTAGAGGTGGTGCGTGTATGGAAGCTACTGTCAGGGGAAGTGGTGGCAGCTAGTACAGTTATACCATTTGAAAGGCATCTGGATGTGTATGAATAGGAAGGGTGTAGAGGCATATGAGCCAACTGCTGCCATATCGTACTAGATTAGGATAGGATATCTGGTCGGCACGGACGAGTTCGACTGAAGGGTCTGTTTCCGTGCTGTATATGTCTGTGGCTCTGCCCTGGGATGAGCTTCATCATTCACAGTGAATGGGGCAGTATCACAGAGCACAGGGGTTGGGGGCTATTCAGCCCATTGCGGCTATACTCTCTCCCTCTGGACATGCTGCCAATCTGCCCTTCCTCCCCTCCCATTTACCCGTAGCACTCCAAATTTGTCCTCAAATAGTTAAATTCCGAGATGTACAGCACAGAAACAGACCATTCAATCCAACTCATCCATGCCACCCATTTATCCCAAATTAATCTTGTCCCATTTGCCAGCACTTTGCCCATATCCTTCTAAACTTTTCTTAATCACGTACCCAGTCAGATGCCTTCAAATGTTGTAATTGTACCAGCCTCCACACTTCCTCTGGCAGCTCATTCCATATTCAGCTTGAAAACATTGCCCCTAAGATCCCTTTAAAATCTCTTGCCTCACACCTTAGGCTTGTGCCCTCTAGTTTTGTACTCACTTAACCTTGGGAAAAGACCCTGGTTGTTCACCCTATCCATGTCCTTCACGATTTTATGTACCTCGAAGGTCATCTCTCAGCATCCAATGCTCCAGGGAAAACAGCCCCAGCCTATTCAGCCTCTCCCTATAGCTCAAATCCTCAACCCTGGCAACACTTTTGCACATCTTTTCAGAATCCTTTCATGTTCTGTAATATCACTCCTACAGCAGGGAGACCAGGACTGAAAGCAGAATTCCAGATGTGGCTGAATCAATGTCTTGTAGAGCTGCAAAACAATGTCCCAACTCCAATACTCAATGCACTCACCAAGTACACCAAACGCCTCATTCACTACCCTGCCTATCCATGATTCCACTTTCAAAGAACTATCAACCTGCACGACAAGGTCTCTTTGTTCAACAACACTCCCCAGGACCTTCCCATTAAATGTATAAGTCCTGCCCTGATTTGTTTTTTCAAAATGCAGCACCTCACATTTATCTGAATTCACTCCACCTGCCACTCCCCAGCCCATTTGATTGAAGTCCCATTGTACTCTGAGGTAACCTTCTTCCCGATCCACTTCCTCCAGATCCAATTTGGTGTCTATGTAAAGTCACGAACCATAGGAATCATTGATATAAATGATGAAAAGCAGTGAACCCTGCACCGATCCTTACACCATATTGCTCATCACAGGCTTCCAGTCCGAAAGGCAACCCTTCACCACTACCCTCTGTCTCCAACCTTACAGCCAATTTTATATCCAAATAGCTAGTTCTTCCACCTTGAATGTCTTTCTGAAGTCCAAGTTAGTGATTTCCATACACAAAGCCATGCTGACTGTCCCTAATCATTTCTTACCTTTCCAATTACATCTAAATCCTATCCCTGAGAAGCCCTTCCAACAACTTACCTGACTCCAGGCTCACCAGTGTATTGTTCCCTGACTTTTCCTCATCACCTTTCTCAAATAATGGCGCCAGTCTTCCAACACCTCGGTGATACAAATATCTCAGCGAGGGACCCAACTATCACTTCCCTAGCTTCCCACAAAGTTCTGGGATTCACCTGATCATGTATCAGGGATTTATCAATCTTGATGCATTATACAAGTTCCAGTGCCTCATAACTTATATGGACACTTGTCAAGTTATCCCTATTTATTTCTCCCAAACTCTCTCACTTCCATATCCTCCTTCAGTAAAAGCGGACATGAAATACGCAGATAGTATCTCTCCTGCCTCCTTCAGATCCATAGACAATTTTGTTGATCTTTGAGGGTCCCTATTCTCTGCCTGGTTACTCTTTTGTCCTTAGTGTATTTCTAGAATCTCTTTGGATTTTCCCCAAACCCATTTCACAAAGCTCTCTCGTCCCCTTTTTGCCCTCTTAGTTTCCCTCGAGTATACTTCTACTGCCCCTATATACCTCTAGGTATTCACACAAACCCAGCTGTCTGGACTTGCCATATCCCTCCTTCATTTTCTTGACCAGAGCCACAATTCCTCTTGACAGCAGCATTCCTTACACCTCCCAGCCTCGGCCTTAACAGGAACATACTGTCTATATACTCATTGTCGCAGGCCTATGGGGGCAATGGCAGATGAAGACAGAGAAACAATCAATCATTCTCAGTAAAGAGGCAGTGCTGGGAAAGATACCAGCCGAAAGGTAGATGGGTCTCCTGGCCGTGATGGAATGCATCCCCGGGGACTGTAAGGAATGGCAGTGGGTAAATAGCAAATACACTCGTGATAATTCACTAAAATTTGCTGACTCTGGGACGGTTCTAACAGATTGGAAAGCTGCAAATGTGATGCCAATATTTTAAAATGGACGTGTTAGCATAACTTCTGTAGTGGGGAAATGTCTGATCTCTCAAGAAAGAAGTAGTGAGCTATGTGGATAGAAATTGTCTCATCGAGCAGACACAGCATGGATTCATGAAAAGTGGACGACACTAAGATGAGTGGTAGAGCAATGTGTGCAGAGGCCACTGTCAGTCTGCACAGGGATACAGAGAGGTTAATTGAGTGGTTAAGGGTCTGGCAGATGGAGGACAATGTTGGGATATGTGAGGTCATCCATTTTGGTCGGACTAACAACAAACTGGATGATGAAATGGTGAAAACATGCAGCAGGCTGCTGTACAGAGGGAGCTGGGTGTCCTTGTGCATGAATCACAGGAAGCTGGTTTGCAGGTACAGCAGGTAATTAAGGCAGTGAAGGGAATATTGTCCTTCATTGCTAGAGGGATGGTTATGCTGCAGCTGTACAGGGGGCTGGGGAGGCCACACCTGGAGTACTGTGTACAGGTTTTCGTCCCCTACTTCAGGAAGGATGTAATGGCGCTGGAGGGGGTGCAGAGCAGGGTCACTAGTTTGAGTCTGGAGTTGAAAGGGTTGCCTTCTGAGCAGAGATTGACAAAACTGGCATGATCCTCATTGGAATTTAGAATAATGGGAGATTGTATAGGAAAAATATAAAATTATGAAAGGAGTAGATAAGATAGAAGCAGGGAGGTCATTTCCACTGTGGACTGGACAAACTATGGTGCATAGCGACAAAATAAGGGGGTATCAGATTTAGGACTGAGTTCAGGAGAAACTTCTTCAGCTAAAGGGTTGTGAATCTGTGGAATTCCCAGCTGATTGAAACAGTTGAGACTTTCATCTTGAATGTCTTTAGGTCAAAATGTAGATTTACGAACAGGAAAGGAATTAAAGGTTATGGGAGAGAGCAGTAAAGTGGAGCTGAGATCAGCCCTGATCTTATTGAATGGCAGAGCAGGCTGGAGGGGCCAGATGGCCTCCTCCTGCTCCTATTCCTTATGTTACGTTCCCACTTTTCAGCCGTCCCTTTACCTGGGAATAGCAAAGAAGTATTGAAAGATTTTATCTTGTTCAATCACAATGCACCTTTATCCAATTTAGAACAGCAACTTTTAGATCTGGTCTATTCTTTTTTGGAACTATTTTAAAACTATTATAATTATCAGAGAATCCAGACAGTGGGGGAAGCAGGTCATTCAGCCCATCACATCCGCACTGACCCTCAGAGACTCCCACCCTACCCATGTAATGCTGCCTTTCCCATGGATAATCCACCCAACCTGCACATCCCTGAACACTGTGGGAAATTCAGCCTGGATAATCCACCTAACCTGCACATCCCTGAACACTGTGGGTAATTCAGCCTGGATAATCCACCCAACCTGCACATCCCTGAACACTGTGGGTAATTCAGCCTGGATAATCCACCTAACCTGCACATCTTTACATAGTGGGAGGAAACCAGAGCAATCAGATGAAACACACGCAGATATTAACAATAAGGTGATCAATCCTTTCTTATTTCCCAGTTCCGTCCAAATAATTTCACTGAACTTACTCCCATGAATATCGTCCCCAAGCACAACTCTAATGCTATCCCTAACCAAAAACACCACTCGTCCTCCTCTCTTGTCCCCCTTTCTATCCTTCCTATAGCATCTATACCCTGGAACATACAGCTGCCAGTCACATCCATCCCTGAGTCATATTTCTATAATACCGATGATATCCCAGTCCCACGTTCAAACCATAACCTGAGCTCATCTGCCTTCCCTGTCAGGCCTCTTGCATTGAAGTAAATGCAGTGTAACTGCTCGGTCTACCGCGTTCTGCCTTGACTGTTTGATTTCTGAACTGTACCAGCCTCAGACTTACCTCCTTTCTCACTATCTCTTTAGGTTTACCCCACTCCCTCACTGGTTTAATGCCTCCCGAGTAGTACTAGCAAATCTCCCTGCCTGGATATTAGTCACCTTCCAATTCAGGGACAATCCATCCTTCTTATTCAAGTCACTTCTACTCCAGAGGAGAATTCAATGACCAAAAGATGTGAATCCTTCTGCCCTACACCAGATCTTTAGCCAATCATTCATCTCCTCCATCCTGCTATTCCTACTCTCACTAGCATGTAGCATTGGGAGTAATTCAGATATTACGACCGAGTATCTACTTTTTTATATTCCAGGCTAATTTGCTATCTTCTCTCATCAGGACCTATCTTTTTCTCTTCCTGTGTCATTGGTACCAATGTCCAATGACCTCCCACTGGTTATTCTACCCTTTAAAGAATATTCTGCCACCAATCTTTTCTGAACCTTTCAAGTTCCACAACATCCTTCTGATAGGTGGAAAACAGAATTGCACTCAATATTGTAAGAGTGGCCAAACCAATGTCCTGTACAGCCACAACATGACCGCTCAACTCCTGTACTCACTGCTCTGACCAATAATGTAAATCATACCAATCACCTTCACTATCCTATCCACCTGCGACTCTACTTTCAAGGAATTAGGAACCTGCACTGTAAGGAAACTTTGCTCAGTAACACTCCCTCGGACCTGACCATTAAGTCTATCAGTCCTGCTAGGCTTTGCTTTTCCAAAAAGCAGCACCTCACATTTATCTAAATTAAAACTCCATCTGCCACTCCTCAGCCCATTTCCCCATCTGATCAAGATCCCATTGAAACCTGAGGTACCCTTCTTCACTGCCCACTACACCTCCAATTTTGGTGTCACCTGGAAACTTACTAACAATCCCTCCTATGTTCACATCCAAATCATTTATGTAAATGATGAGAAGTAGTGGACCCAGCACCGACCCTTGTGGCACTCCAGTGGTCACAGTCCTCCAGTCCGAAAAACAACTCTCACCACCACCACCCTCTGTCTTCTACCTTTGAGCCAGTTCTATATTCCAAATGGCTAGTTCTCCTGGTATGGTGAGATCTCATCTTGCTAACTAGTCTTCCATGGCGAACCTTGTCGAACGCCTTACTGAAGTCCATATAGATCCCATCTACCGCTCTGCCCTCAAAAATCCACTTTCTTACTTCTTCATAAAACAGCTCAGTCAAGTAAGTGACATGATTTCCCGCACACAAAGCCATGCTGACTATCCCTAATCAGTCCTTGCTTTTCCAAATACATGCAAATCCAGTCCCTCAGGGTTCCCTCCAACAACTTGTCTGGCACCAACATCAGGCTCACAGGTCTGTAGTTCCCGGGCTTGTCCAAACCGCCTTCATTAAACAGTATCATCATATTAACCAACCCCCAGTCTTCTGGCACCTCAGCTGTGACTATCGCTGATATAAAAATCTCAGCAAGGGGCCAGCAATCACTTCCCTAGCTTCCTACAGAATTTTAGGACACACCTGATGAAATCCTGGGCATTTATCCACCTTTCTGCGTTCCAAGACATCCAGTACCACCTTCGCTGTAATATGGACATTTTTCAAGGTGTCACCATCGATTTCCAACATTCTATATCTTCCATATCCTTCTCCACAGTAAATGCTGATGCAAAATACTTGTTTAGTATCCCCTCCCCACCCCATCGCCTGCAGATCCACACACAGGCTGCCTTGCTGATCCTTGAGGAGCCCTATTCTGTCTCTAGTAACCCATTTGCTCTTAATGTATTTATAAAAACCCTTTGGATTGTCCTCACCCTATTGGCCAATACTGTGTCCTGTCCCCTTTTTGCCTTACTGATTTTCCTCTTAAGTATACTTCTATTGCCTTTATACTAGAAGGATGTTCTGGATTGGAATAAATGCCAAATATTTCATCTTGATAAAAGGGCAGGACTTACACTGATTAAAAGTCGGGCCTTGCATAGTGATATAGAACAAAGAGACCTCGGGGTTCAGATCTTTGCAGTTTATGTCACATGTAGACAGGGTTGTTCAGAAGATGTATAGCACACTTGCCTTCATTGCTCACACCTTTGAGTATAGGAGTTGGGACATTACATTGAGGTTGTACAGGATGTTGGTGAGGCCTCTTCTGGAATACTGTGCTCAGTTCAGGTTGTGCTGTTATAGGACAGATGTTATTAAGTCGGAGCGGGTTCAGAAGAGATTTACCAGGATGTTGATGGGAATGGATGCTTTCGGTTATAAGGAGAGGCTAGGTAGGCTGGGACCTCTTTCACTGGGGTGTAGGAGGCTGAGGGTGACCTTATTGAGGTTTATAAAATCCTGAAGAGTATAGGTAATGTGAACAGCAGGTGCCCTTTCCAGGAGGGGCGCGATTCAAGAGTGGGTGAGAAAAGGAAGACCCTAAAAAGACGTTCCGGATTTTACTTTTTGTTTTTGTACAGAGAGTGATTCACATGTGGAATAAACTAGCAGAGGACGTGGTAGCTGTGAATACAATTACAATTTAAGGGTGGCACAGTGGCTCAATGGTTAGCACTGCTGCCAGGGACACAGGTTCAATTCCTGCATTGGGTGGCTGTCCATGTGGAGTTTGGATATGCTTCCCCGTGTCAGCGTGAGTTCCTCCAGGTGCTCCCGTTTCTTCCCACAAGCCACAGATGTACAGGGTAGGTGAACTGGCAGTCCTCAATTGCCCATAGTGTTCAGGGATGATTGGGTTTAGTGAATTAGTAAGGGGTAAATGTAGAGTAAAACGGTAGGGGAATGGGATTCTAAGAGGAAAAAGCATTTGGACCTGTATATCGATAGGGAATGCTTGATGGATTTGGACTAAGTGGAGGTAGATGCGATTAGTTCAGTTCGAATTTATGGTTGACACGGACTGGTTGGAACACAGGTGTGTGTCAGTGCTGTATAACGTTCTGACTCTATCGCTCGTTATCTCTGTAAATTCCTCTATGCTCGGAACTCTCCGTCAATGCCACCTCATCCAGTCTTACAACTCTCCTTATCTCGATAATTCCTCTCCAGCCTCAAAACTCAAAAAAGTCTATCAGAAATATCTCTATCTCTGTAACATCCTCAATCCTCAGAATCCTCTCCAACTTTCATCTCCTCCAGCTTCATTACTCTCCCTATCTCTAATCCCCCCAGTCTCTCAAAGCTCTGCTATATGTGCCTTTTTTTATTTCCAGCCTTCAGGATTCCCAATGTTTATTTCTCACTTGATGACGGCCCTTTTCCGATTCTGTGCTGAGCTTCTGAATTCTTCCTTAAACCTCTCAATCTCCTTTTCCTCCCAAAACATCGGCCAATCATCTGTCATCTACTCTAGTATCACCCTTTCTGACCTGAAGTCCAATGGAGCCTGTCATATTCCTATAATAAACATCTTAGCGGTCTACAGAACAGAAAAAGGCTCTGGTAGTACATCGGGTCTGTGACAAAGAAAACTACCACCTAACTGTCCTCATCTATTTTCCAATAATTGTGGAAAAGTCTCATCTATCATGGCATTGCAAGTGCACACTAAATACATCTCAAATGCTACCGGGATTTCTGTGTCTCCCACCCTTACAGACAGTGAGGTTCAATGCAACTGTTGCTCGATGATGACATCACCCCACAGGAACACAGAGCAGCTGGGTCTGTGCAAACCAGAGATCACCCACACATTGGGAAGGATGGCAGGGTCCCTGAGAGGGGGCACAGGAGATTTACCAGGATGGTTCAAGGAATGGGGGATTTTAGTTGCAGAGACATGGGTGCTGTTAATAAATATCAAGAATATCCATCTACAATAGATGGACTCTTGTTCTCAACCTCTCCCCTTGCCTGGGCTGTGGTAACCTTCAGGTTAAACCCACCACCAGACATTTCTCCCTAATGAGAGAGCAGCCCTATGGTCTGGTCAGACAATGCTGCCTTTCCCTTTTACACAGTGATGCCACTGTACCCTGGGGATGGGAGAGGGAACGCTGAAGGTGGTGGATGGACACCACTCAGGCACAGTGCTTTGTCCTGGAGGATGTTCACTTTAATATTGTTGGTGTCTGCACTGATGCAGGCAAGTGGAGAATGTTCCAACACAATCCTGATGTGTGCCTTATAGGGAGCAAACAGACATTGGGGAATCAGGGTTTGGGGAAACAGATTGTTCCCTTGCAGCAGAGGAAATTGCGGGTGCCCTGTGACAGAGGGGTTTACAGATTTAGAATAATCCACCTTACACTCATGAGTTCATCAGAAAAGGATTACAGGACACATATTGAAGACTTGGGGGAGATCTACTGAGAGTGTGGGGTGATTCAAAAGAGGACATTTATGCAGCAAATGGGAATGAGCTGGAATACAATACTCACACACAATGTGAATATCCAGCTCCTGATGAATTGAGTAATTTTGTCACAGTTTGGCGTTACAATTACTGAGATTACCATCTGAATGTCCACCTGTAATACACGTTTATAAAACTGTCACTGTCAGTTCATTTAAGAAACTCTCACCACCCCCTCCTCCTGGCCCAGGATGACTGGACACATTACCCTTGTGGGGGTCAGCAGTTAGTTCAGGGGAAATCTGTATGGGTTTCTGTGAGTTTCCACACTGGTCTTCATGTGACTGAACAGGGCAGATCTTTGACACATGGGACACAATGTTTCAAGAGTCAGTGCGAAGTGGAGAGCAGGATGTGCTTCCTTTTCTTTCCTTCCGTGCTACCGCTGTGCCTCATCAATTAGACAGGGGGGGTGAAAGGCTCATGCAGCTCGATGGGCAAGTTGTCTCCATTCTGACCCATGAGCAGCAAGCTCCTCCCAGTCATTCCAAAGAGTCTCTCTGAAAGGGTAACAACTGCTTCCCACTGCCCAGTGCTCCCAGGAAATGTTTAGAAGAATGAGCGGGAAATCTCTGAGAAAAGGCAGAACGGTAAAGTTCCAAAAGGATTATAAACAGTTTACAGAGAGGGATTCATTGGAGAAGTGGGCAACAAGTTAGCAAATGGAGCATAATTTGGGAAATTGTGAAGTTGCTCATTTTGGAGGAGATAATAAAAGAACAGAGTGCTATGTAAATGGTGGAAACTGTCGAAAGCTGCACCACAAAGGGACCAGGGGTAATTGCGTAGGAAACACAGTTATAACAGGGAATCAGGATGGGGAATGGAACGTTGTTTCTTATTACAAGGAGTTTTCAGTGTAAGTGTTTGGAGTATATACCTGAGAGTAACTTTACAAAGTGCGAGTGAGACCACATCTGGAGTAATGACAGAAGTTTTGGGTCCCTTATTTAAGGGAATACATAATTTCATCCGAGGCATTTCAAAAAGATTAACTGGGATGATCCCTGGCTTTAGGGATTATCTTTTAAGAAAAGGCTGAAAATGTTGGGACTCTACTCACTGGATTGGGAAGAATGAGAGGTGATCTCATTGTAACATGCAGGATTCTTAAGGAGTTTGACAGGGTAAATACTGAGAGGATGTTTCCCATCATGAGGGATCTGGAATCAATACTCGGATAGTCCACGGAATCAAGGGTTCTGTTTATTTTAGATTCGTCAAGTTAAGGCAACATCAACACGGGTCAGGGGTTTCAGTAGCAATGGAGCTGGGGTGAAGGGGGGGAAGCAAACGTTTTAGAGATTGGAATTCCTGGTGTTTGTGATTGTGTAGATACCTGATCAAAGGTCACCTTGGGGTTACAGATAAGAGAGCAATATTGTTTGAAGATGTAGTTTCTGCCTCAGACAGTTCCCGAGGGAGAGGGGGAGGCTCAGCAGTAAGG
>NW_026869151.1:179316-294263 GCF_020745735.1 Hemiscyllium ocellatum | reverse complement strand
GTTCCCTGGGATGGAGCATATCAGCAATGGAGAGAGGCTGGGTAAGCTCGGTTTGTTTACACTGGAGCAGAGAAGGCTGAGGGGGATGTGATTCAGAAGGAAAGATTATGAGGGATATGGACAGGGTGGATAGACAACAGCTTTTCCTTTTAGTCAGAGGGAGAAGAACAAGGGGGAACAATTCTTAAAGTAAAGGGTTTAAGATTCAGAGGGGACTTGAGGATCATTTTTCACCCAGAGGGTTTTGAAGTCTGGAATGCACTATCAAAGAGGGACTTGCCAGGGGTAATCTCACATCTGTTCCAAAGTACTTAGATGACCTCTTGAAGTGTCATAATATTCGTGTAGAAAAGTGGGACTAATGTAGACGGTGCTGTATTTCTGATGAGTGCATGTTGTGCAAGGTCAATCATTGAGAAGCTTATGACAGGAATTGATGGGTTTCGGAACACTCTATAGGGTAATAAGAGGGAACTTGTAACTGTTTCAAAAAGTACGCCAATGGCAAAATTAAGAGAAAACAACGTGCAGCTTCGTTATAGTCTGAAACCAGAGAATGGAGAATGGAGAAGAGGGAAATAGCAGAACAATGCAGCAAATATTTCAGTTATGTCTCACAGAAGAAAACAAAACAAAAAAACAATCTTCCCAGCAATACAAGGAAAGCTTCATCTGGTGAGAGAGAAAAAGGGAGTAGAAAACAATTAGCAAATAAACGTTATGGAGACAGTACTTTAACGGAAAGTAGTGGGACTGAGACAAAGGCAACAGAGATTTATCAAATGGGAATCATATTTGAGAGACTGACTTTCAGCAAAACTACGGAGAAGCAATCAATACAATACAATTGGATTTTCAGAAAGATTTTTGATAAAGCCCCAAGCCTACTATGCAAATTCGAATCCTATGGGACTTGGGCTAGCTAACAGAAGGGCATGGTTTTACAATGCGAGAGCTAACAGGAAACAGTGAGTAGGAATAAATCTTTTTTTTACAGCAGAAGACTCGGGGGTTTAGCAGGATTCAGTGTTTTGGCTCTTACTATTTCAAATACACACCAAACTTTTGGTCGAGGGAATCAAATGCAATATTTCCAAGCCTGCTAATGGCACTAATCGATGTCGGATTATGAGTGGGTGAGGAGGATGAAAAAGGTGACTGAGGCAAGTGGAGTGTATGTGCAAATACGGGGCAATGAAGAGTAATGTGGGTGGGTGTGACGTTGTACCCTTTGATGCGAAAAAGAGACCAGTAGCCTACCAGTTGAAAAGGTTGGAAAATGTTACTCCATAAAGGGACTTATGATTCTTTTTGTTTCATTCTTCACCGACCTCCGCCGTCTATACAGGGCAGTGAGTTCTGAAGCCGGAAGAAATATTGGGAATGGCATCGGGATACTTACCAGTGTACATCGACCCCAACAGTTGGGTAACTGTAACATTGAAAAAGATCTGGATCTCCCTGTACACCAGTCACTGAAAGTATTTTTTTGCAGGAACAGAAAACAGTTAGGAAATTAAATGGGTGTTGGACCTTCATTGCAGGGGGATTTGTGTCCAGGTGTCAGGGTGTTTTACTGCAGCTGTGCAGACCCTTGATGAGACCCCATCTCGAACATTGTGCAGTATTGTGTGCAGTTTTGGTCTCCTTACCTAATAACGGACAATGCTGACACTGCGGGAGAGCAGTCAGGGATGACCAGACTGATCTCTGGGATGACAGGCTTGTGTGGGAGCAGAGTTTGGGTCGACTGAACCTACATTCCATGTGCTTTAGCAAAAAGAGTGGATATCTTAGTGAAATATATCAAACTCTGACAGGGTGAGACAGATTACAAGTAGTGATGATAATTCTGGAGCCATTTCAGAGACCATTGAAGAGTATATCGCATGTTTGTGCGTCTGGAGTCACTTTTATGTCAGACCCGGAAAGCACGGGAGATTTACTTCCTGAAAGTACATTGGGGATGTAAACTGATGTTTATAATCGACTTTGGCTTCAGGGTAACTATTACTGACACCAGATTTTCTATCTCAATGTTTTTATTAATTGTTTTTTTTTAACTTCCACCAGCTGCCAGAGCATTATCATTGCCTATATTAGTAATCCAATGATATTTCCACAATAGCACCATCTCCCCATGGGGACCTATCGGAAACCACACTGAGCAGGTTATTCCTGTGTTGCTTGACAGCTCTTTCAAAAGAACTCCCACCAATTTGAGCATCGTGAGAGGACTTAGGGCGTGGTAATTGGTCAGATTGTAATTATTCTTCTCTTATGGAAGTGGACATAGTTGAGTATTTTCTGCATTGCCAGAGAGTATCAGAGTTGGAGCTGGAATGAAACAACTTCCCCAGGAACAAAGCTTGTTGTGCAACACAAGTCTTCAGTCCTATTGCAGGAATGGGTTCAGGGCCCATTGCCTTTGTCGTAATCTACTGTGTTCAGCTATTTCTTCATGTCACGTGCAGCGAATCAAATTTGTTGATGACTGGCATCTGTGTTCTGTGGGCATCATGGCGAGGGTGAGGTAGATCATCCACTCAACACTTCTGGCTGAGGATGATGCAGATACTACATCCGTGTCTTTTACTCTGAGGGTGCAGGGTTTTTCCGTTATTTAGGATGGGGATGTTTGTAGAGCCCTTTCCTGCGTCGTTTGTTTAATCGTCCATCGCCATTTGTGACTAAATGTGGAATGACTGCAGAGCTTCAATCAGATCTATTGGTCAAGTGCACTAGCTTTAATGGGTTAGCATCAGATTTAGGTTCATGTGGTTCTGACCCTGACACGTTCACCCACACACGTCACTGAGTCATAGATCATGTTGATGGCAATAGCAAACTAAATGATTATCCTGGGAAAAAAAGTTACAGGTTGTGGTTGAATGCAAGTCTGCTTCTCCTGCTGCTGTGGTCTACAGCATGACATGAATACGCAGTTTCCAGCTGCAATATCTGCAATGAACTTCCGCTGTCGGTTCCCCAATTCTCACTGAGACCCATTCACCCATCAGCCCTGTACTCAGTGACCTAACCTGGTTTCTGATGTAGAAATACTTCCATTTTCTAAAATTCTCATTCTGCTGAGGGTCTCTCTCCGGGTCATGCTTTCAATCAGACACATTTCACAAAAGCATTTAACTGATTTTAATTCAACTGTTCATTTCATCTGAATCTTTTTACTTCATTAACGCCATCTTCGGTCTTAAAGTGAATGTGTTTCCCTCTGTTTCCGTCCCTGACCATGATTAAGAGCTCTGTAGTGTCAGTGAAGCCAGCTTTATGTCGTTCCAAAGCGAATGAATTCTATGGATTCCCAATAATCTTCATCACATTGTATGTTTTCTGTTTTGGTTTGATGCTGCCCCTTACTTGCCTTATCATTCATGGTTGCCTTGTCGTTGCATGAGTATGTTTCATCTTCTTTCGGATGAATTTCATTATGTTCCGAATTATCCCCAGATTTTCCTGCCATTGCTGCTCCATGGACTTCCCTGCTCGGCTTCCCTTCCAATTAAACAGAAGAGTCGATGTTTCGGGCATGATCCCTTCTTCAGGAGTCCTAAAGAAGGGCTCATGCCGGAAACATCGACTCTCCTGCTCCTTGGATGCTGCGTGACCTTCTGCACTTTTCCAGCAACACATTTTCAGCTCTGATCTCCTGCATCTGCAGTCCTCACTTTTTCCCTTCCAATTAAATTTTGCCAGCTCCTCCCGAATGTCTTTGGTGTTACATTGCTCAATTATAATCGCATTACATCAAGAAAAGAGCAATAGATATCAACCAAAGTTATAAATATGTGGGTGGATTATTGGCAGATTGAACGTAATCCTCATGAATATGAGGTGATGTACTTTGCAAGAAGGAACCAGGCAGCGGAGTATTCAATGAATGGCAGCACACGAGGAAGCTTAGAGGGTGTTTCTCCACCCATGCCTGAATGGGTCTAGACAGATTAATGCACAAATTGAGAACATATAGGGGAATCATAAACATAACCTTTATTCATCGAGACACAGATTATAAGAGCTATGTGGAACTTAGGTTAGGCCAAGATGGAATGCTGTGTGTTGCTCTGGGAGCCACATTACAGGAAGGATGTGATTGTACTAGAGGGGTGAAGAGGAGATTCAGCAGGACGTTCCCTGGGATGGAGCGTATCAGTAATGGAGAGAGTTGGATAAGCTCAGGTTGTTTACTTTGGAGCAGAGAAAGCTGAGGCGGCTGTGATTCAGAAGAATAAGATTGCGTGGGGCTTGGACAGGATGGATAGACAGCAGTTGTTCTTTTTAGGCAAAGGTGAAGAACAAGGGAGCACCCTATAAAGTGAAGGGTTTGAAGTTTCATGAGGATTTTAGGATTGGTTTTCATGCAGAAGATGTTGGGGAATGCACTTCCTGAAAAGGCAGTTGGTACAGCTAACCTAACAACCAATAAAAATACATTGTCGTGCACTTGAAGTGGCATAACATTCATGTCTATGGGGTTCACGTAGGGAAGTGAGACGAATGTAGTCCACGCTGTATTTCTGACGATACAGAGTCTGTGCTCCTATGATTGTATCACTGTGGAAGGTCAATCATTGAGCATCTTAAGATAGGAATTGATGAGTCCTGAGGAGTGTATTAACAAGTGTTGCAACAGTGAATTTGAAAAAGAGAATGCTGAATGGAGAACAGGGAAAAGACAGAACTATGAAGCTAGTGCTAAAGTTATGTCTTCACAGACGAAAAAGAAACAAAAAAGAAATCTTCCCAACAATACTAGGAAACTTTAGTCTGGTGGGGAAAAAAAGGAATAGAATGAAATTAGCAACTAAGGAGTTGTAGAGAAAGTAATGGGAATAAAGTAATGGGCAAAGAAAAAGTCAGCAGAAACATATGAAATCGAAATCATATTTCAGAAAGTGACTTGCAAAATTATGGAGAAGCAATCAATACAATACGATTGGGTTTTCAAGAACGTTACTGATAAAGCCCCAAGCCTACTATACAAATTCTAATCTTATGGGACTGCGACCCACACGTGGACATGGTTTTCGAATGGGAGAGCTGATAGGAAGCAGGGAGAAGGAATACAACATTTATTGAGTGGAAGCCCTGGGTGATATAGCTGGAATCGGGCTTTGGCTTCCAGATATTCCAATACACACCATTTTTTTAGTTGAGTGAATCAAATGCAATATTCCCAAGTCTGCTGATGATACTAAATCATTTTGGGTTGTGAGTGGGTGAGAAGGATGTAAAAAAGCTCCAACGTGTTTGAGACAAACAGAGTGACTGGGCCAATATGCGGCAGATGGAGAGCAATGGGGGGAGATGTGACTTTGTGCACTATGATTGGAAAAACAGAACGGCAGTCTACCATTTGAAAAGGGGTTGTTTGAAAAAAATGCTGATCAAAAAGAAACTTACACTGCATTTTTGTTTTCTTCTTTCAGACCTCTGAGCTCCATGCAGGACAGTGAGTTATGAAGCCAGAAGTCAATACTGGGAATGGCATTGGCACACTGACCAGTGTACGTAGACCCACCAAGTGGGGAACTGTAACATTGTAGAGGATCTGGATCTCCCCGTGCACCAGTCAGTGAAAGCAATATTGCAGGAACAGAAAATAGTTAGGAAGATAAATGGGATGTTGATCTTCATTTCAAGCAGATTTGAGGCCAGGAGTAAGTGTGACTTGCTGCTGCTGTACAGGGCCTTAATGAGAACACATCTCGAACATTGTGCAATACTGAGCGCAGTTTTGGTCTCATTACCTAATAAAGGATAAACTTGACTTGAGGGAGAGCAGTGAAGGATAACCCCACTGATCTCTGGGATGACTGTCTTATTGTGGGAGCAGAGTTTGGGACGACTGGGCATGTATTCCATGGGCTTCAGGAAAATAAGTGAAATATATAACACTTTGACAGGGCGAGACAGATTGAAAGCAGGGATGATAATTCCCCTGGCTGGGATGTCTAAAACAAGGGGCCACAGTATTAAGTCCAGACAGATCACTCTGCATTGAGATGAGAATAAATGTCTGCACTCAGAGACTGGTGAACCTGGGGAACTCTCTCGCAGATCAGGCTGTGGAAGCCAAGGCAGTGAATATACGTAAGGATTCCAAGACACTATAAAGGGATAGGAGAGGGCAGGAGTGGAGTGAAGATAGAGGATCAGATATCATTACAGATTATTCTCCAATAACGTTACAGCTGTGTTCCTGTACAACGCGGTGTTGTAGAAAATCTTGCAATATTAATAATGCGGCCTGTGGGAAAAGGAGGTGGAGAGGCAAATCCACAGAATATCAGTAAAAGCCAAAAACTAAAGTTAATCTGACACACACACACTAGCACAGTCTAAGTATATCCTCAAAGCATATATTGTAAAGAAATAGCACAATAAATGTAACACTTTCCTACTATAGTCACTGACTACAGCACTGTACCTTTCACCAAGCTCTTCACCAGAAAGCACGAGGGGCAGACTGACCACTTGATGCTGATGGAGAATTCTAATTCTCCCTAAAATTCTCCCCCTAGTTTGAAGTAAAGTTCCTTCTAAATGTAGATTAAGGTTTAAGGCTTGCAGAGCGTATTGAATTCCTGTTTTCGCCGAACACACTGAGGGTGCATTTTGCAGACAGAGGATCCTGAGGCCAGGTTTTGCTGTTCAGCTGGTGTCAGCCAAGAAATCACGGAACAGAGCTTGTGTTGTAAAAAAAGGTGCACAATTCACGAAATGTGTTGCAGCCAATTGTGTTTAATAAACATGTTTTTATCAGAGGACTCTCTGCATATTTAATGGAGGAGCAAATATTGATGGACAGAAAGGATCACAGTAATTCTTATTTTATATGTCCCGATGTTTTCATGTACTAACTGATATAAGCACTGTGTGGGAAAAAATGCATTGAGGAGATTTTCTCGATGAGCTAGAATGGAGAAGGCTCAATGTGTCGAATGGCCTGCTCGTTTCCCTGTGCATCTGCAGTAAAGCTGACCACGTGATGCCGATGTGGAATTCCAGTTCTCCCTGAACAAGCTTCCCCTCACAAACTTCCAAACATTAGGAAGGCAGCATCTGTCCAGAGGATAGGACTGTGTTTCGCATTCCCTTTTCCGAAAACAAGCTAGTGCCGGTTGTGTGGTCTGGGTTTATCCTTTAAGACCTCAGAGCCGTTTCAAGCTATTGAGTGCCTTCCTTGACCAATTTAGAGACCATCAAAGAGCTTATCACTTACCTGTGCGTCTGCAGTCACTGTTAGGCCAGACCAGGAAAGCACGGGAAAAACTTCCTGAAAGTACATTAGGGAAGGAAATTGGTGTTTAAAATCAACATTGGCTTCAAGGTCACTGTTACTGACACCAAACTTTACATCTCAATATTTTACTAATGGCTTTTAACTACCATCAGCTGCTAGAGCATTATCCTGGTCTGGATTAATAATCTAGTGACATTTACACAACTGCACCAACTCCACATGAGGACATATCAGAAACCACACTGAGCAGAGTATATTCGTGCTGCTTGAAAGCTCTGTCAAAAAGAACTCCCACCAATTTGCCTGTCGTGATGAGACTGAGGGGATGTTAAATTATCAGATTGTAATTATTATCCTATTAGGGGACTGGACATAGTTGAGTAACTTTCCAAATTGCCAGGGATATGTCAGAGTTGGAGCTGGAATGAAACAGCTTTCCCAGGGACACGGCTTGTTGTGCAGCACAAGTCTTCAGTCCTATAACAGGAATGTGGTCAGGCCCCATGGCCTTTGTGGTAGCTACTGTGTTCAGCTGTTTCTTCATGTCACGAATTGAATTAAGACTGGCATCTGTGATTCTGTGGGAATCATGATGACCCAACATTTCTGGCTGAGGATGGTGCAGAGAATACATACTTGTCTTTTACACCGATGGTCAGGGCAGTTCCATTGTTTAGGATGGGAGTATTTGTGGAGTCCTCTCCTCCACTAAGTTGTTTAATGATCCATGGACACTTATGCCTGGATATAGCAGGACTGCAGAGTTTAGATCTGGTCCGTTAGTTTTGCTATAACTTTTTCCTCTTGATCAGTTGTTAGTTCTGCTGGTTAGAATGCAACCGGTCAAGTACCATAGTTTTATTTGATTGTTATCAGGTTTAGGTACACATGGTTCTGACCCTGGCATGTTCACCGACACTCGTCATTGAACCATCGATCTGTTTATGTTAATGGTAGCCTGATGAATTATCTCTGGAAAAAATATAGATTGTGGTTGAATATAATTCTGTTGTTGCTGTGATCTACAGGACCACATGATAACTCAGTTGAGCTGTAATATCTGCATTTTCAATTCAAGTCGCTGCCCCTGCAACCCCCCCCCCCCACCCCAGTTCACATCGAGACCCATTCACCCATCAGCCCTGTACTCAGTGAGCTAACCTGATTTCTGATGTGGTAACACGTCCATTTTCGTATTTACATTCTGCTCAGGGTCTCTTCGTAGTGTCACGCCTCCAATCTGTTGCATTCCTCAAGTACTTTAACATATTCATCTGAATCTTTTCCATTCCTGTAAGCCATCATCTGAACTTGAAGTGAATGTGTTTCCCTCTGTTTCTCTCCCTGACCCTGATTAAGAGCTTTGTCGTGTCAGTGAAGCCAGCTGTATGCAATTTCAGAGCCAATGAATGTGTGCACCTGGTGTCATCGGTCAGTCCACAATGTGTGGCGTTCCGTGTTTGACAGGGCGTTTGGGCAGCTTTGACACGTCTTTGGAACTTATTCAAAAACAGCCATTGCTGAAGAAACTTAGCAGGTCGGCAGTATCTTCTGGAGTGAAAGCGGAGTTACTCTTTCTGGTCCAGTGACCCTTCTACAAAGCTCACAGATTCTCCAGAATATTTGCAGTTTTATTTCCAGTATCCACAGTTATTTGTTTAATTGAAAAGTTGTTCTGTACCTCTTCATTTCTGGAGAAACTCAGCAGGTCTGGCAACATCTACAGAGACAAAGAAACAGAATTAGTGTTTCAATCCCAATATGACACTTCTTCAGAATTGAAAAGGATTGGAAAATGGGTTTTTAATCTCTTGAGAGAGGTGTGCATGGGTGTCATGGAAAGAGGGCGGGGCAAAATATATATAGTTTTTTTTAGCAGTAGTGTACTAGAAGATGATGTAAATGGGTTGAATTTAAGATGTAAATGGGAGAAAGGATTTCTCTCTATTTTGTGCAAGATAAAGAAGACACAGCCACACAATGTCATGGGTGGATGAGGAGGGAGAATTTTGACCATGTGGAATTATATAGATCTGGCCAGAGATACGTTTTCACTGTAGAGATGATCTCCCCCTTCAGACAAAAAAATTCAGGTGTTTTACTTCTTATTGCCGCTCGTAAGATTTTCATGCTGCCTTAATGTTTTAACATGGAGAAAAACAAACCACAGTATGAAGTTTGTGGCTGAGTGTTGTTTACCTGACATTTTTAATATTGTTTCAAATTTACACTGCTGTTTTTTTAATATAATGCTTGTTCTTGAAGTTAGAATCAGATGGATTGTAGGAGGTTGAGAGATGATATTATAGAAGTTAATAAAATCATGGGAGGTATGGCTACTGTGAATAGCCAAGGTCTATTCCGCAGGAGAAAGGAGTTCAAACATAGAGGACATAGCTTTAAGGTGAAAGGAGGAACATTTAAAAGGGACGAAAGGGCAACTTTTTCACACAGAGGGTGGTGTGGGTATGGAATGAGCTATCAGATGAAGAGTGGAGGTTGTGAGTACAACTACATATGGCCAAACATATGAATGGGAAATATTTAGAGGCATATGGGCCAAATGAAAGCAGATGGGACTAGTTTAGTTTGGAAAACCTGGTCAGCATGGACAGGTTGGATCAAAGGGTCTATTTGTGAGCTATATGACTGTATGAATCCAGAAAGCGAGGGAAAGGGAAGGAAAGATATTATGCAAGTAAACTGGCAAGATTATATATATATATATATATATATATATATATATATATAAAGAAACAAGCATTCGAGCTTTTCCGAGAATGGATGAAGACGTTCAACATGAGTGTGTGACCTTTGGAGAAATGACATCGGGAAAGTACGCTTAGATTATTTGGAGGGTGCGACTGGGGAACTGGCGAGAGAAAACAGGCAGATAATTTGCACCAGTATTTTGCAACATTCACCACAGGGGAATGCAGTGTAGGTATTTCAATGATATTAACAAATTGGTAACAGAAGGCAAGTGTTTATAACAAAAGGAACCGGTTTTTATCAGACAGATAAGGTTAAGAGTAGACAGATCAGCAGTAATTCATAGCTGGTTTTAAAAGAAGTGTTCATAGAGTGACTAGCGGCACTGTGTGTAATATTCCATAACTCTTTGGATTACAGGAGTGTTTCAGCGAAACTGGAGAGCCTCCAATGTGGTGCCTATCCTCAAGAAAGGAATGAGACAGAAAGCAAGAACCATTTACCTAACCCTTATTGCTGGGAATCTGCAAGAGTCTATTATTAAGGAAGGAGTGCAGGGCATTTAGAAAAGCTTCACGCAGAGCCAGCATGGTTTGTGAAATGGAAACTATATTTTGTCTGTAAAATCATGCAAAGCTTTTCTCGAGATCCCTGAGAATGTAACAAGCGGACTTAATAAAGGGGAACTGATAGACACAAGGCTTTCCAGAGAGTTTACAAAGTAAAGTTTCTTGCACGAGATAGGAGCTCACAGTACGATGAATACAGTATTAGCATGGAATGATGATTAGTTAAAACTTAGAAATCGGAGTCAGGATTAATTGGATCTTTATGATAAAGTGTATCTACTGAAGTACCACAAATATGAATCCGATGATATCAGTTATTTACAATCTATACTGATAGCCTGACGGCGAGTGCAATATACATCCGAGTTTGTGGATGATACTGAGAACCAAAAGGCAGGCTGTTATTTAATGAAAAGGACTCCCCAAAAAGGAACAATACAAAAGGATTGGAGTGTTCGGTGTAGGAAACACAAGGTCAACATGCTGAAGCAGCAAGAAACTAGGTTGGCACATTAGACGGGTTCCTCGGAAGAAATGGTTGAATTAATGAGAACGTCTCAAATGGTGAGGCGATTAGTCATGCAGTTGAAATGAATGAGCATGATATTACTGAAATGTACAAGTTAGAGAAGGGACTTGACAAGGGACATAATGCAGAATAAGGGAGATCAATTTCAAACCGAAATACAAAAAAAAATTCTTCTTTCAGAAGGTAATGAATGTCTGGAATTTCCTAACCCAGAGAGTTGTGGAGGCTGGGACACTGAATGTATTTACAGACGGGGTGGATAGGTTTTTGACATGTCAGTGAGTTGAGGGGTACAAGGGTTATCCGTAGAGTAGATCAGCCATGATCTAATTGAATGACAGTGCAGGCTTGACGGGCCGAATGGCCTATTCCTGTTCGCATTTCTTACATTCTCATGCTATTCCTTTGGAAAGTAACTGTTTGTTTTCCCGGCAGTCGTGTTGTACAATGTTGTATTCATGGAGAGCAGAAGAATTGTTTAAGTTAACCCTGGATAGGGTATGGGGGCGGTATTCACATGAAATCTGTGTCTGTAGCATGACTCCCAACTGGATCAGAAGTTACAGAGTGGGGAAGCCTGGAAACAGGGATTGGGGGTGGGGACACTTCTTGTCCAGCCTGGATTTTCCAAGTACATTTCCGACACTGAACCTAACCACCGGACTGGCCTGGATCTGCCCCTGTGTAGCAGGTCCGAAGGGATGAATGGAACATCAGAACAATGGGCTGAGGAACACGAATGGCCCATTCGGCCCTTTGACACTACTCCAGCAGTAAATAAGGTCGTGGCTAATCTCATTGTGGTCCCAGCTGCTCTTTTCTCCCAATGCACCATTATCCCTGATTTACCTGTCTATGGAAAATCAGACGAAGCCAGCCAGCCTTGCTCTAACATAAAGATTATAAACCTCTGGGAAGAGAATTCCCACTTGAAAGAAATCCCACGTTGTGAACTTCTCCTCATTCCTGCTCTGACTGAGGTTGCAGGTTGTCCCTGTTTCCTTTTCTAGTCTCACTCCAGCTTGGTGATATGGCCGATGATAAAGGTCTCAGACTGAGTCAGGTTCAGATAAAGGAATAAGTCAGGCAGATTTCTTCAATCAGCCACAGGTAACGAATCGTACTAACAGAGAAGCATGGTGGACATGTGGATAATATGTCTGCCTCACATCACCAAGTAGCTGGATTCAACTCCAACCTCACGCAACTCTCTGAGTGAAGTTTGAACATTCTCCCCGTGTCTGTGTGGGTTTCCTCACAATGCTCCAGTTTCCTCCCACAGTCCAAAGACGTGCAGCTTAGGGTGGATTCGGCATGTGAGATTGCCCATAGTGCCCAGGGATGTGTGGGTTATTCATGGAAAATATAAGATTACATGGATGGGGTAGGGAGACAGGTCTGAGTGGGATGCAGCTCAGTGGTTCGGTTTGGATTCAATGGGCAGAATTTCCTGCATACACACTGTACACATTCTATGACAATGACAACAAGGTCGGACTATACAAACACCCAGTTGGTATCTACCTGATCCATTCTCCTGAAAGTCTAGCATGTTTCAATAAGATCAGCTCTAATTCCAAGGGTAACCTGTTAAAGGCTCCGTAATATAAGGCTTACAAAGCCACGCAATCTGTTCAGTCTAAAATCAGCAATTAATAATAATTATTAAAATAAATAATAAAAAGCAATAATAAATAATAATAATATGACATTTTCAGGGGAGAATAAACTATCCATGATATGTTTTATTGGATTTGCATCATGGGTGAAGGGCAGACTAGATTTTGTACCTGTGTCTTTCAACTGTGTTGACAACAAGTAAGTGTGGCATGGTGGCTCACTGCTGCCTCGCAGTCCCATGGATCTGGCTCGATTCCAGCTTCGGGAGACTCTCTGTGTGGAGTTTGCACATTCTCCCTGTGTTTGTGTGGGTTTCCTCCGGGTGCTCCATTTTCCTTCCACAATCTAAAGATGTACAGGTTAAGTGAATTAGCCATGCTAAGTTACCCATAGTGTTATATGCATTCGTCAGGGGTAAATATAGGGTCGAGGAATGAGACTGGGTTGGTTACTGTTTGGAGGGTCGGTGTGACCTTGTTGGGCCAAACGCCTGTTTCCATACTGTGGTGAATCTGAAAAAAAAATTCTAATCAAATGCTGTCATTCCAAATGCATGTACTTCTAGCCCTCAGATTTTTCTCAAGTAACCTACGCACTACAGATGTTAGACTTCCTGGCCTATAGTTCCCAGATTTTTCTTTGCTTCCCTTCCTGAATAATGGCACATTTGCTACCCTCCAATATTCTAGACCCTAACCTGTGGCTAACGATGATGCAATATTATCACCCAGGTCCCTGTAGTTTCTTTGGTAGCCTCTTGCAGTGTTCTTGGATGCATCTGTTTAGGACCAGGAGATTTATCCACCTTCATACATTCTAATGCATCCAACATGTCTTCTCCTGTGATATTGACTCAATCCAAGATAACATCATGACCTTTCTTAAGCTCCCAAGTCTTCATGTGTTTCTCCACGGTAAAGACAGAGGAGAAATATTCATTGAGAAGCTCGCAAATCTCCTACGGTTCCAGACATGCATGTCCACTTTGGACCTTGAGGGGTCATATTCTTATTTAGTTATTCCTTTTAATTTAATATACTTAAAGAACGTCTTTGGACTCACCTTAATCTTCTCATGCAAGGCTTTCTTGTGCTCCCTTTTCACCCTTCTGATTTCCATCTTCAGTAAACTCCTGCATCCCCTGCACACCGCCACGATTCCCTTGATCCCAGCTGCATGGATTTGAGCCACGCCTCCATTTTGCTGGTCAAAGCCTCAATATCCCCTGACATCCAGGGTTCCCTATTCCCTCCAAACTTGTCTTTTACCCTCACAGGAACATACAGACCTTGAATTGTAGACATTTCACTTTTAAAATCCTCCCACTTGCCAGAAGTCCTTTCAACTGCAAGCAAGCTCATCCAGCCAACCCCTACAAGTTCCTGTCTAACTCCACCCACTCCCATTCCTAGACTTGATAGTACAGAGAACACCGAACGGAGAATTCACCACAAGGGTACACAGGAAAACAACACACACAGACCAAGTCCTAAACTATGAAAGTAACCACCCCAACACACACAAACGAAGCTGCATCAGGACACTATTCAAAAGAGCCACAACACACTGCAGTCCACCAGAACTGCGAAAGAGGAAGAGGAACACCTATACAAGGTATTCGCCAAAAATGGATACCTGCGCAACTTTATCAACAGATGCCTAAGAGATAGACCACGGAACGAGGACATGCCACAACCAAAAGGACTAACCACACTACCATACACCAGGAGCGTTTCAGAACTGACAGCCAGACTACTGCGACCCTTAGGACTCATAACGGCACACAAACCAACAGCCACGCTCAGACACCAACTTACTAGAACAAAGGAGCCGATACCCAACATGAGCAAAACTAATGTAGTTTACAAAATACCATGCAAGGACTGCCCAAAACACGATATAGGACAAACAGGAAGACAGCTAACAATCCGCATACATGAACATCAACTAGCCACGAAACGACACGACCAGCTATCCCTAGTAGCCACACACTCAGACAACAAGCAACATGAATTCGACTGGGGAAAACACTACTATCATAGGGCAAGCCAGACAGAGAACAGCCAGGGAATTCCTAGAGGCATGGCATTCATCCACAAACTCCATCAACAAACACATCGAACTGGACCCAATATACAACCACTACAGCGGACAGCTGAAACTGACACCCAGAAGCGGCAAGGACAGACCACTATAAATACCGGAAGAAACATCAAAGAAGCGCTTCGCAGGAGGCTCCAGAGCACTGATGATGTCTCCTAGCCAGGGGACGAAACGTTTGCAACAAAAACTTCCAGCTCGGCGAACAGAACCACAACAAGGATCATTAATGTATCAAGTGAAAAGTTGTGGTCCCAACACTGAGCGTTATGGAAAACCATTTGTCACTGGCTGTCATCCTGAGAAGGACACTTTTATCGACACTCTTTGTTTCCTGCCAGACAGCCAAACTTCTATCCATGCTTGCACCTTGCCTCTAAAACCATGGACTCTTTGCCTTATTCAGTAGCCTCCTGTCAGAACATTGTCAAAGACCTATTGGAAGCCCTGGTGGATGACATACATTGGCTGTCCTTGGTCAAAGCTGCTCGTTACGTCCTCAAGGGTTTCTACCACATTCTCCAGGCATGACCTCTCCTTGATGAAACCATACTAACTTTGCCCTAATTCATCATCCACACCCAAGTATTCAGAAATCTAATCCTTCACAATGGATTCCAAGATCTTACCAGAGCCAAGTTTAGATTAGTCAGTCTGTAATTGTTTGGTTTTTGTTTTTGTCCCTTTTTAAACAGGGGTATCACGTTAGCGATTTTCCAGTCCTCTGGGAATCTCCCAGATTCGAGACATTCCTGAAAGATCACCACCAACGCCTCCACTGTCCCATCAGCTATCTGCCTTAGAAATCTGGAGTGGAGTCCATCTGGTCCAGGTGATTTACTTACCTTCAGGCCATTCAGTTTTCCCAGCACCTTTTCCTAGGTGATGGCCACCTTACTCAGGTCTGTCCACTAAGTCTTTTCAATGTTTGGGATATTACTCCTGTGTCCAACCGTGAAGACTGACACGAAGTAATTTTTCAGCTCCTCAACCATTTCCTTGTTCCATATTACTATCTCTCCTGTGTCAAGTTCTGGCGACCAGATGCCCATTCGTGCCTCACGTTTGCCCTTTATGAATCGAAAGAAGCTCTTGCAGTCTTTCTTTACATGACTGGCTTACTTACCTCATATTTAATCTTCTCCATAAGACACCATAAGACTTAGGTGTGGAAGTAAGGGCATTCGGCACATCGAGTCCACTCTGCCATTTAATCATGGCTAATGGGCATTTCAACTCCACTTACCCGCATTCTCCCCGTAGCCCTTAATTCCTCGTGACAACATGAATTTATCAATCTCTGCTTTGAAGACATTTAGCATCCCGGCCTCCACTGCACTCCGCGGCAATGAATTCCACAGACCCACCACTCTCTGGCTGAAGAAATGTCTCCAAATTTCTGTTCTGAATTGCCCCCTTCTAATTGTAAGCTTGTGCCCACGGGTCCTAATCTCCTCGCCTAACGGAAACAATTTTCTAGCGTCCATCCTTTCCAAGCCATGTATTATCGGTAAGTTTCTATTAGATTTCCCCTTAACATTCTCAACGCCAATGAATGCAATCCCAGGATTCTCAGCCGTTCCTCGTATGTTAGACCAACCATTCCAGGGATCATCCATGTCAATTTCTGCTGGACACCCACCAGTGCCAGTATGTCCTTCCTGAGGTGTGGGGACCAAAACTGGACACAGTACACCACATGGGGCCTAACCAGAGCTTTATAAAGTATCAATAGCATATCACTGCTTTAATATTCCAACCCTCTTGAGATAAATGACAAAGTTGCATTCGCTTTCTTAATCACGGACTCAACCTGCATGTTTACCTTTAGAGAATCCTCGACTAGCACTCCCAGATCCCTTTGTACTTTGGCTTTATGAGTTTCCTCACCGTTCAGAAAGTAGTCCATGCTTGTATTCTTTTTTCCAAAGTGCAAGACCTCGCATTTGCTCACAATGAATTTCGTCAGCCATTTCCTGGACCACTCTCCCAAAATGTCTAGATCTTTCTGCAGCCTCCCCACTTTCTCAGTACTACCTGCCTTTCCACCTAACTTCGTGTCATCCGCAAACTTCGCGAGAATGCCCCCAGTCCCTTTCTCCAGATCATTATTATATAAAATAAACAGCTGCAGCACCAACACTGAATCCTGCGGGACACCGCTTGTCACCGGCTGCCATTCCGAAAAAGAACCTTTTATGCCAACTCTTTGCCTTCTGTCAGACAGCCAATCCTTAATCCATGTCAGTAGGTCACCTCGAACACCATGGGCCCTCACCTTACTCAGCAACCTCCCGTGTGGCACCTTATAAACGGTCTTTTGGAAGTCTAGATCGACCACATCCACTGGGTTTCCCTGGTCTCACTCCTTATTTTTTTTGTTGCTCTCTGTTGGTCTTTGCAAATATTAGGACATGGTGGTGAAAGCCTCTGTTAATTAAACCAAACACTCAGGAAAGCTCATCTCACCTCGTAATCTATTAGATAATGAGTGACAGCGAACTCCCAAATTCCACTATTTAAAGAAAATAGCACCAATTTGTTTTTAACTGTAAAAGTGAACATTATGCCACAACTATTTACAATTTTAACCAACCACCCCACCCCCAACAACTGCCCCCAACTCTCTAACAATATGCTGTTTCAATAACACACTCATGAATATTACATCAACTTGATTTCAAAACCACACAGCCACTGCCGTCCTCTGTGATGTTCCTCTTCTGGCTGCTGAATTCCCTGGGTCATCGTATTTCTGTTTACTGTGAATATATTTCATATGAGAAAATATCTCTGATACTAAGTATTTCCTAATTTCTTGCAGAGCAAGATGATTGATCCCCAGACTTCTTCAGTCTCGATGGCATCTGCTCTTTCCCCAATTTTCGAAATGTCCACATTTTTATATCCCCAACATCAAATTGTCTCACTGGTTCAATGTTGGCAAAACAATAAATTCAATCTCGATTTGCTTTCAGTGATAAAGAGAGTTTCGAAAAGAGGGTGTTGCATGCAATAGTGTGACTGGTGGAGCAAGAGCCATTTCGGGGACAGGTGCTGTAACAGATATACAGAGAGTGTGAGGGAGTAGAGGGAATAGGGAGACATTTGTCCTGGCAGAGCGGGGAAGGTCATTGATGCTTGTCCTGCATTGATGGGCATTCCTTCAGATCGTCTCACTATCGGGGTCAGCCTTCCCAATGTCTTGTCCACGTCTGTCACTAATAACACCACAGAGCACATCCCTCAGCTTCTTCAGAATCAGTTTGCGTTGATCTTGCAAACAACAAGGAGGAACAAACATTGGTGCCTTACATATCTAAACCAAAACTGTTTCGCAATTTTGTGCATCCTATTCACCGGAAATTAGATGTGCAAATATTGTGGCTGCTGCAGTAATACTGGATGGTCTAAAATTGTATCTAAACTGTGTTAAGTAAATGATTGCTAATGCTGTGAAAAATAAATGTCGTAAGTGTATATGAGGTAGGTTGAAGAGTATGTTTTGAACCAAACTAGAGAACAGGTTATTTCGGGTGTAGTGTTGTGTGGACAGAAGGACTAATTACTAGCCTTGCTCTGAAGCAGCTTTTGAGGAATAATGACATTAGTATGTTGCATTTTACATGGCGCCTGCATGCAATATACAATTTTTGAACATTGCACTCAAATACCATGGAACCCGAAGGCGACAGGATCACGTGAATTGGTAAAATACAATATAACATTTAGTGTGAGACAAACAACGTTATTGATAGAAATAATGCAAAAACTGAAAAGTACATACATATCAATAAGTTATAAACACCAAAGAAATGGAAGATAACTCAATGATGGTTAACATAAGAATTTAAATAGTTCATTAAACCAAAGGAGGCAGCTTCAGAAGAATTCCAGATGTTGTGGAAACGGAACTTTTCTGTAAATAAGGATGAAGAAACTGTTTAGGAAATCAAAAAGAACATGAATACAAACGATCCCTATACCAACGAAAACAAAGCAAGATAAAATGTGGAAATTTGTAATGTTTATATGGAGAATTCATTGTGGGGAACAAGGAATTGGCAGAGAAACTAACCAGCTACTTTGCATCTGTCTTCATGGAGAAAGCTCCAGACAATCTCCGTGTAAAGCAATTGATTACATGGGACTTGGGTGGAATTAAAGACAAAAGTCAGTTCGTATCAGCAACAAGGTAGTACTTGAAAATGGAGCTAGATTGATCATTGCTAAGTCTGATGGGCCAGACTGTACTTCATATCAAAATATCAGAAATAAAACAGCATACTAATTGAACTGTCGGTGATTATGTTTTATTTTACTGTAGATCATGTAAAGACCATAAGCCCTTGTAGATAACTGGAATGTAGTAAACATGATCCAACTATGTACGTAGGGAAGAAGAGATAATGTGTAGAACTGCAGATCAAGTAGCTTGACATTTGTAGGAAAACAGTTGGAATCAATTCAAAAAGATGTGATATTGGGAATTTACAAATTAACCACAACATTGCACAGAATCACTCTGCATTTCTGACAGAGAAATCATACCTGACAAACTTTGGAATTGTTTGATTTATTTTTGGTCTTGCAGCATAAACAATGGACAACAAGTGGAAGTGGTGTGTTTGGATTTTCAGAAGTCTTTTTGTAAGAAATCACACAGTGAGTTCGTAAATGCAATTAACGTGAATAGTATTTGGAGGAATACATGTAATTGGAAAGTTATTGTTAAATTGGAGTTTGTTTAAGGGAATCGGAGTATAAATGTAAATACATCATGAAGCAGTTGCAGACAGTGTTTGTGAGAGAGTACCTCTAGTATTGTGTACAGTGTTGGTAACCCAATCTAAGAAAGTGTATACTGATCACAGAGGACGTGCAATGGACATTCTCGAGATTAATCAGTCAGAAATCAAGATTTTTTGATGGGGAGACTTGACTTGTGGCCTCTCCAGTTTCAAACAACAGTGACATTTAGAAAATCTATGAAACATGTGACAAGGTGGAAGTAAACAGGATGTTTCTCTGGCTGTCTACTCTCCATTTAAGGCAAGTAATGGCAGGATAAGGGACAAACCATTTAAGACTGTAATAAGGAGGAAATTCTTCACTCGGACGAGACTGACTAACACAAGTACGTGGTAACCTGCTGGCAGGCCAACATTAGGGAGAATCCCCAGACACTCTACAGGTACCTCAAGTAGAACAGAATAACCAGTGAACAGGTAGGACCTATCAGTGACTTACCAAATTGCATCCAAAATCAACTTCGTGGTAGAAGGCTGTTTGTGTGACTGGTGACTAATGTCAGTGCTGTGTCCCTTATTATTTGTGGTATTCATAAATGTTGTGAATGTGAAGTGGGTAGGGGGAGTGTGATAAGCAAGTTTGTGTTTGACATAAATATTTAAACGGGTATTTGGCCGTGAGATGGGAGGTGCAATTTGTTACAGGAAGATATACATGGAATGGTCAGATGGGCAGGTCAATGACATATGGAATGTACCCTGATAAATATGAGGTGCTACACTATGGAAGAAGGAACCAGACAGGGGAGGACTCCATGAATGGCAGCACACTAGGAAGATCAGCGGGTGCTTCTCCACCAATCACTGAATGTGACTGAATATGATCATTGATGAGTTAAGCAGGACCATCGATAAAGCCTTTGTTCACTGACCTAAAGATTGTAAAAGTTTTATGTAGCACTTTGGTAAGGAACAATTAAATAATTTGTGTAGTTCTGGGAGCCACATTCAAGGAAGGATGTGATTTTACCGAATGAGGTGCAGAGGAGATTCACCAAGATGTTCCCTAGGATGGAGGATATGAGCTGCGGAGAGAGGCTGGCTAAGCTCGAGTTATTTACTTTGGAGCAGAGAAAGTTGACTGGGTAAGTAATTCAGGCTTAAGATTTCAAGAGGCATGGACTGGGTGAATAGACAACAGCTGTTCTTTTTAGTCAAAGTTTCAGCTTCCTTCCAGTCTGAAACCAGGGAATGGAGAATGGAGAACAGAGAAACATGACACAACAACTTCACTTCTGTCTTCACAGAAAAAGATAGAAACAAAGCCTTCCCAGCAATAGGAGAAAAGCTGAGTCTGATGAGAAAAGGATATAGAATGAAATGAATAAATAAACTAATTTGGAGAAATTATTGGAACTGAAAATAATTGGCATACATATGGATGAAATGAGAAACATATTTGTGAAACTGACTCATAGATTGATTACATAAAAAATAGCGGCAATGAACTTGGATTTTCAGCAAGAGTTTTGATTGAGTCCCAAGCCTCGTATGCAAACTAAAAGCACATGGGATAGGGGATAATGTATGGACATGGTGTTACAATGGGAGAGCTGACAGGAAACAGTGAATTAGGAATAAATGGGTGGTTTTCAGTTTGAAAGGCTCTTGTAGCATCGCAATGATTGGTGCTTGGAACATAGATATTCACAATATATCTCAAGCACCTGGTTGAGGGAATCGAATGCAAAGTTTCCGAGTCTGCTGACGGAACAAAGATTTTGAAAGGTGAGGAGAATGTTCTTTATGTTGACTTGCTATCATTACACATCTGTCCTACTCTGACGGTGTCGTCAGTGAACATGTAGATATCGTTCGTTCTGAATTTAGCAACACAGTCGTGGGTGTACAGGGAGTATAGTGGGGGCTGAGGACACATCCATTGGAATATCAGTGGTGAATGTTAGTGTGGAAGAGGCACAATTTCTCTGATTGCTGACTGTGGGTCAGAAATCTGAGGATCCAATTTCAGAGGGCAGGGCTGAGACTGAGGTCACAGAGTATTGTGGTCAGTCTGAAGGGGATAATGTTGTTGAAAATGGAGCTATAATCAATGAGCAGGAATCTGACGCAGGTGTCCTTGTTGTCCACATGTTCCAGGGATATGATATCCGCTATGGACAAAATCCACTGGTAGGAAAATTGGAGGGGATCGAAGCAGGCCGGGAGATGGGAACTGATGTGGGCCGTGGCTAGACTCTCAGAGCCCTTCATGCCCCCCCCCCCCCTCAGTCTCCCCTGCTCTCAAGAGAAATGTCCCAGCATTTCCAACCTCTGCCTCTGACTCAGACTCTTAAATCTTGGTAACAACCTTGTAAAGTTTCAGTTTAATAACATCCTTCCCATAGCAAAGTGTCCGAAACCGAATACAATGTTGAACTTGGATCTGTTTGGTACTGTAAGTTTTACTCTGCTGTCAATTATTGTGCTGTTGTGACATTGTTATATTATTTGTGTTATTCTGAAATCTTATTATTCATTAAATCCTTCGCTAGAAATCCCCTCATGTGAACGTCCTCCTGGCTGCTTGAATTTGAATCAAGCTATTTTGTTTGGATAGATGTTTTTGAGGCCGCTGCATATTAGAGAACAGGAAGGGAAGATGGATGATTGTGCAGTGTATGTCCTTGACTGGATCAGCCTGTCTTTCCAGGCACCTAAAGCTTTTATTGTGGGTCAGAGTACCTCAGAATTGTTACATCACAGAAGGAAGCTATTCGGCCCATTGTAGGTTCATGAACATAGAACATTACGTCACAGTACAGGCCCTTCGGGTCTCAATGTTGACCTGTGAAACCAATCTGAAGACCATCTAACCTACACTATTACAATTTTATCCTTATGTTTATTCAATACTCATTTAAATGGCCTTGAAGTTGGTGAGTCTACTATTGTTGGGCGGGCAGCACATTCCACGACCTTATTACTGTCTGAGTAAAGAAATTATTTCTGACATCTGTCTGAAATCTATCATCCCTCATTTTAAAAGTACATCCCCTCACGCTAGCCATCATCATCCAAAGAAAAAAGGTTCTCACTTTCCAAAATATCTAATCCTGTGATCATCTTGCATGTCTCTCAACCTTCTTCTCTTTAATGAAAACAGCCTCAAGTCCCTCATCCTTTCCTGTAAGACCTTCCCTGCATATCAGGCTACATCCTGGCAAATCTCCTCTTCACCTTTTACAATGTATCCACATAGTTCCTATAATGCAGCGACCAGAACTGTACACATTGCTCAAAGTATGGCTGCACCAGAATTTGTACAGGTGCAGCATAACCTCATGGAGAAGGAAGCCTCCTTCTTCCTTTTGACAAGAGATGCAACTTATTCAGTAAACCACAGCACCCTCACTTGACCACTTCCTCCTTTTCTGACAGGTATAACCTTATCAAGGACACGCAATAGCTAGTATAATCGCATCATAATAGCCTTTCCCCCAGCTATAACACCTGTCCCTTTCCATCGTTAAAGTAAACACAACTGAATTGTAGTCAGTGTCATCGAGGTGCTCACCTCCAATCTAACATCTGGTCTGGTTCATTACCCAGTACTAAATGCAATTTGGACTCGTCCCTTGTTGGCCTATCGACATACTGTTTCAGCAAACCATTCCGTACAAATTTGAGAAAAACTGACCCATATAATTTACTTGAACTGTAGCGTTTCCCGTCAATATTTGGAAAGTTAAAGTTCGCCATAACAATTACTCTGTTATTTTCGTTCCAATCCAGTATCTTCTTTGTAATCCTTTCCGCTACATCTCTGGAACGTTTCAGAGGTCTATAGAGAACTGACAACAGGGTGACCTCACCGTTTTTGTTTCTAACCTCTTCCTATACTTCCTCAGTAGACAAGTCTTCATCAAATATCCTTTCTACCACCGTAATACTGCCTCTGATTAACAATGGCATCCTCCCCCCTTTCAGTACCTTCCCTGTCTTAATGATGCATCTAAACCCGGGAACCTACAACAATCATTCCTGTCCCTGCTCTATCCATTTCTCCTAAATGGCCACACATTAAGCTGTGCTACTGCACAATTTGGAAACAGGGAGTGATTAGAAGGTTACTTAGCAAGGGTCAGTTGGATAGATCAGAAGACATCATGAGGGGAGATAGACAGAAATAGTCAGAAAATGGAAGTTTTATTTAGAAATTCTCACGGACTGCAAGGTCTTTGTCTGATGTCATACCCTTTGAGCACCGTGCTGATACTGGCTGTGGTCCCAGATCATTTATCTTCAATAATATCACATAGCTGAGTTGATGACAGTTATACAGAGACCATAAGGCTAAACGATTTTGTTTTTTTTTACCGGGAGAAAGTGGATTAATTTACATAGAACCAGTAGCAAGAACTGAAAACTTCCCTCGATACTGAGATACGATGCCAGTTAATCTCAGTGAGGTGGATCACTGATAGAGGAGGAATCAGCATCTCAGCTGTGGGTCAAATAATGATTGATATAGTTTGCACACCATTTCCATGGTTTTGTAATGCACATTTCAATTTAGTAGCTCAATATCATGAATATATTTTAACTATTTTATCTTTACATTTAGTATGGACAGAAAATCACTTTGTCCCTGTATTTTGTGTTCAATAAACAAATATCAGTTCTCATTCCTCATTTTAAATGTATCCTTGAATCTGTTCTTCATATGAGTTATAAAGAGTAACATTCCAATACTGATGACTGGGGAATATTATTGTCCCTACCTCCATTCTGAACTGCCATGTCCCCCAATTCTCTGTTTTCTGTCTCCTCCACAATGCCATAATCACACTGTAATTGAACTCCAATAAATGACACTTCCATACAGCTCATTAATATCGATAACATGTTAATCGACCCTCATCGGCCCTCTCTGATCATGGAGTAACAAACTGAATTGCATTTGTCACGTACAATTCTTTGTTAACATATTCATGTCGTTTGTCTGTTATAACCTCACGTTCCCTCAGGCACACATTCCCCTCACATCATCAACTATAAAAATTGTCTCAATGTTTTACTGAAATTATAATGCTTGGTCAGTAGTTACAGAATGTATGTTACCATTTATAAACTGAGAGGCATGTTTATATTCTGATAAACTTATGGTATTGCTCCTATGTCCAAGGCAGATTGAATGGTTACACTCAATTGATCTACCAGCCCCAACAGTTACATATCAGTCACCCTCACATACCTCATCAATAATGTAAAAATTAATCATTGTTTTGAATTTTAATAAAACAGCATTGAATTAAAAGACATTGGTTGGAGCTATTTGTTCAGCGACTGTGATTGATGTCGGTCTCCGTGCATCCTAAATGTGTCACTGGAGGGAGTGCTCCTTCTATTAATTCGGGACTCCGTTTAACGTGTTATCCCATAGTAATGGCGGGAGTATCACCGACAGCACCAGCAGGGATCAGCAGCTCGAGACACGAGGAAGGAGATATCAGAATCTCAGAACATAAGATTGGAATGTTCCAGTAATGGATCAGCATCTGAGAACATTAGACAGGAATATTACAATAACAGACAGAAGTTTATGCTTGGTCTTTAGTATCTTTCTGAGCTTTGGGTATAATTAGCCTCACGGATCGAAGATATCCTTTGGATCATTCAAGGTGGTTACTATCCCATCCTCGCTATAGTTGGTGTTCCTGGTAAGTCATTCCATCGGACCATTAAACTGAGTTTAACTGAATTGCTGTTCACATATAAATTTTAGAATTTAGAAGTCATCATTTTCAGATCCAGTCAAAAATGTTATTCCTTGCAAATTATAACTGGCAAATTATTATTCACAACTTACTCAACAATATGGGTGGAGGAACCAGTCTGTTCGCAATCTCCATAATCTTTTTTCTCCATTCAGATTTACATTTCTACATATTCTCAACACTCACCAATCCTGCCCAAGACCACTATCAAGATATTTCAGTGTCCTTCTCAGACTCAGTGGAACTGTTGAATAATCCATGGCTTGTTTGTTACTTCGTTCACATGATTCTCGATGGCTTAAAAAGCTCTGAGAACGTTCCTCTCACTCCACACAACTCCCCATTTCGATTGAGAAAGAGAGGGCCAGTTTTGACTAAACTTTTCCCACATTAATACAGTGTATTTGGTGTGTGATCATGCATCGAACTTCATCTTATCCACCATCCCGACAGGAGCCACAATACTTTCATTCTAAAACAGGTCACAATTCCCACCAGCTTCTGACCCCCACGGAAAACATGTGTCTGTCTTCGTGGAGATGGAAGATGCCTCCTTGATGCTTGGCACAAAACATTTGGCTTCCTTCCTCACTGCTGGGAAAACAGGTTAAAGTATCAGTTGTTCCACAGGCAATGGAGCCAAGAGGAACATTGTGAGCAGTCTATGAGTGCATTCTCTGCTTCACTCGTTCAGGTTGGAGCATCAATGGTGCCCTCCTGTTCCTATATAAGTGTATCGAGGGGTGAATGGTCTCCTCCTGGTTCCATAGCACAGGTTTAGGGGTCTGATTGGGCTCTGCCTATGGCTGTTTAACAGACCAGAACCCTCATCTTTTTATGGAACATGCAGGATTATTGAATGGGCTGTCCCTCTTCTTGTTCAGTCGTTTTGATGGACTGAATGGCCTCCACATATCCGGGTGTAACCAGCTTGAGATGCTGAATGAGCTCCTCTTTTAACTGTGGAAATGTGCAGTGCCTCGCAGCACTGTTACATGAATGTTACCGACACTTTAACAGCACAAACCTGAATGTTGTTTGGGTCTTGCTGCACATGGACACAGACTGGTTTAGGAGCTGAAGGGGGAAGAATGTTCAGAATATTGTGTGATCTTCAGTGATCACCCCGCTTCTGATCTTATGATGGATGCGGGGCACGGGGGTGGGAGCACGCAGTTGTTGACGAAGGAGCTGAAGATGTTTGTGCTGAGCAAGTTAATCTAAGGATCTTGTGAAGAGATGTCTCGGGACTGAGAAGATTGCCGGTCACCGACTACAGACATCTTCCTTTGTGCTCTGAAAGACCCCAACCATTGGGGAGGTTAGACCTGATTTCAATTAAGCTCAAATAAGTAGATGATCCTGATGCCATCCTCAGTCAAATACTGCCTTGATATCACTCTTCCCTGAGCCCCTGTGGTCACCTCATTTTCATTTCAAGAGTTGACAGTGTATGTGTAGAGAGTGTTTTCCATTCACAGAGCGTAATCAAAGTCAGGAATTATCTGGCCTAGAGAGTTAGGGGAGTTACATCAGCGAACGTATTTAAAGAGGAGGTCTATGAATTTTGACCTGTCACGTAGCTGAGGGATGTGAAGAACTTGGCATTAGGAGGAGTTAATGCTAACAGTAGATCAGCCATGATCGTATACAATGGCTGGACCGCCCAAATTAACCATTCCTGTTCCTTATGTTTTCATTTTCTGAAATTTCAAAGTAAATGGTTGTAATTTTCCTGGATGTTCTGTTATTGAACGTTGCAATCAGAGAGAGCAAATCATTTTGAGTCATCTCTGAGTGAGTTATGAGGCTTTATTCACAATGAATCTTGGTCTAGACCAAGAGCAACAAATGAAACACAAGTTGCAGAGAGGAAACACTCTATAAAGAGACCCGAGGCATCTTTCAAACCCAGCCTGGATTTCCAAATAACATTTTCCATTCTGTACTAATCTGTGTGTGACAATTGTGAGGGATTAAATGAGATCAGGTATTTGGAGCAAGTGGTCCCTATCTGCACCTTGCAGGTGCTGTGAGAGGCTGAAAGCAACATAGTAACACGGGACTATGGAGCAAGAGTAGTTCATCAGACACTTTGTCAATGCTCTACCACGCACTATGATCTGATTAAGGTCTCAGCAGCACTTTTCTGTCAGTTCACTATTTTCCTTCATTCATTTGTCAGTCAAATGTTTAACACAGACAATTTTGAACAAATGGAAATATCCAGTCATCACAAACTTCTGGGGAAGGGAATTCGCATCGTACCAACACTTTGAAAATCTCTTGTTCGTGTTCTAACCAATATTGGAGGGTCACTCATGTATTTTCCCACTCCTCTATTGGTGAAAGCAGATTTTAAATGTAACCAGTTGAGTGCTGTGGCCAATGATATAGGTCTGAGACTGGGTAATTTTCTAGAACAATCTGAGACACAGAAAATTGATCTCTGAACAAATGGTGAAATGTTAGAGTGTCCCAAAATTTGTTCTGCCTTTGAAATTATTCTACTCACTCAAGTGTCTGGGAATGCGGGTTTATTGCCGGAACCGTTGGATTTGGCTGAATTCCCTTTGCTGCGTCTTGTGCAGAGATTCCTATGAATCCTCATCAGGAATCCTCCATGAGTGGTAAATATGACTCGTCAATTTTCTGCTCTCACACCTTGTTTTCAGGCAGAACACAGTAAGAGAGAGAGACCGATTGACTGATCCTTCTGAGCCATGTAGTATTTTTCTCCGTCTCTGTGTGGGAATAAACATTAATGTCAACTGAACACCAAACTGGAACATGCACACTCTCCATGTACATTCTCTGGAATGGATGATAATTGACTGCATGTTGTATGCAGCATCATTGCTGTTGTTGTGCACAGTGCCTTTCATTAGGAAAAGAAAAAAAAAAGTGTCCTCTTTATAATTTGATGACATGTTTACATGTGTCTGCATAATTTTTAAAAATAACTTGATACCTTCTTAATATTTGTGTTAATACCAATGCATTTCATTCAAAAAAATATTATTTAGCTTTAGTCTCCTTAACAAGTGAAAATATTTAGCCAGTCAAAGCACTTCTCTGAAAGTCGTGGTTCAATAAGATTTCTCATCTAAGATCTAAACAGATAATCCTTGATAACAAAAGGCCTTCATTTCAGGAATGAGTAAAGGGAAGCATCTTCGAACATATTTAAAAGGAATTGTATCCTTTTTTAGTTTAGAGGATCAAAACTGCACCCAGTGTATGTGATGTGCTTTCAGCAATGCCCCTGTACAGAGACAGTGAAACATTTCTGATTAAACCCAATACCCGTTGCCACAAACAGCATCATTCCACTTACCTTCCAAATCACTTGCTGCATCTGCCGACAGACTTCATATGATTCAAGTACCAAGAAGATGAAAAACATCTGCATCGCAGAGTTCTGCAATCTCTCTCCATTTAAATTGTTTCCGACTGCAATAGATAACTCACATTATATTATATCTGCTGAAGGCATGCTACTAACCTTTCCTGTCTACATCATAATGCAGATTCACTACCTCCATTTGAAGATATATTGAATGATCATTTTGGTGTACAAGGTAGTTCAGCTTTGATCCATTCAGTACCTTCATCCAGATATTTGACGTAGATTATTGATCTTTGCTGACCCTACAGTGATCCCTGAGGCAAAACTTGTTACAGTTTTGTTTTAAAAAATCATATATCTCTACTTTATATTTCCTGTTAATGACAGCCTCCCTGTTCCTGTGCAGCAGTTCAGGCGGGTTGAATGACCTCCTCCTGGGCTGTGTAATGTACTCAACGAGCTGAATTACTTCATTCTATATTCCTGCGTAATTCCTGAGAGGAGCAGAATGGTCTCCTCCCGTCTCATTATACCGATCCAGTCTGGCTGAATGGGATGGTCCTCTACCCTGTCATCGCATTGAGGGAACAATTCATGGTGCAGGGGCAGCAGTATATCTCTGTAACTGGATCGAAGGTGGAATGATGGAACAACACAAGGTGTAGGGCAGCAGCATATCTCTGTATCAGACTCGAGGGCTGGATTGAGGGAACAACACATGGGTTAGGTTTAGCAGTATATCTCTGTAACGGCTGGGAGCATGGATTGAGGGAACAACACATGGGATAGGTGCAACAGTTGGCCATTTGGCGACAACACTCAGAATGCCCATGGCTGATACGAATGTTCTGACCATCTGTCTCTGGTCTGTTCCCAATAAACATTGACTCTCCTGTCCGGCAAAGATCAGTCAAGCTCAGCCTTGAATATCTTCAATAACCGAGTCTTCACTGCTCCCTGATGATGAGGACACCACAGATAGCACAACAGTAACGGGAAAGGGACATCCTTCTTTCATTGTGGGCCCCATAATTTTAAAACTGTGTTAACCTCATATCAAATCACTGTCCCTTTTCGGATATTGTGGTACAATAACCAAGAATAGACATTAAACATTCTGCCCTCCAATCTTTTCCCATATTACCACTGAGTCTTTCAATAAAATATGCTGCTGCTGCTGTCTCAGGAAGAGAATACCTGATAGCATAACACCACACGAGCATTAAAAAAAGGAGCAGAATTAGACCATTTGGCCTATCGAGTCTGATATGCCATGAAGTCATTTCTAATACGTTCCTCAACATCATTCCCCTAACTTCTCCCTCGCATCCTTGATCCCCTTATAAATCAAAATGTACTTATTTTTGTCTTAATGGCTCTCGTGTCTGTGTCTTAATCTGTATTTATGTGTGTGTGTGTGTGTGTGTGTGTGTGTGTGTGTGTGTGTGTGTGTGTGTGTCCATGTGCTTGTTATCAGTGTATTTGTGTGACTATGTCTGTCTGTCTTTGTATCAGCCTGTGTAATTCTATCTGTGTTTGTGTCTATTTGTGTGTGACTGTATATGTCTTTGTGTGCTTCTCCATGTGTGCATGCTTATCTCCTTGCACGCATTTTGCATGTTAATATATTGGGACATTTACCAATACATCTGTGTATTTCACTGCCTGCATTTCTGTGCATCTGTTCTTCTGCGAGTGATAGAGATGAGGTTGGAACTGACAGTAGGTTTGAACTGAGAATTGCTCTTTACTGAACACTGCTCCTTATTCGGTTGGTGGGACGTGGATGTTTCAGAATCTCCACACAAGGCCTCCTGGTCCGCTTCGGTTCTCTCCAAGACCCTCCCCACATGTCAGGGTAGGGGGATGAGGGAACGGATATCTGGCACTCCATCACACGACTTGGCCTTTTCTCTCCTCTTCCAGGCTGTTTCTCCTGGAATAGGAGAAAGGGACGGAATGAGTGAGGGTGGGAGTGGATGACCCTGCTGTTCGTGCTGAGGTAGGTAAGATGTGACATTGTGAGGTGGTCAGAGGGAGTCTGTCCACAGTGTTGTATCCATGTAGTGTTATTAGTGTGCGGGGCTATTGCATCAGGGACAGAAAATGCGGGGGCGGGAAGGTGCTGAAATCAACAGTGAGAGTGGTCGTGCTTGAGCCTTTTTTGGAGATAGAGCGTGAGCTTTTGTCGAGGGTAGGTGCTATAAGAGCCATACAGTGAGTGTGAGGGAGCAGTGAGAATATACGGTGACACTTATCCTGACAGAGCGGGGTGGATATTGATGCTTGTCCTGTATTGCTGGACATTTCTTCAGACCATCTTAGCATCGAGGTAAGCCTCCCCGAATGCCTTAAGCAAGTCTATCACTAGTAACGACACAGGCCATGTCCCCCAGGATTCACAGAATCAGTTTGGGTGGGTCTTACAAATAGCAAGGAGCAGCAAACTTGGTGTATTATATATCTGAAACAAAACTGTCACGCAAATGCTTTGCATCATACTGTCTGGAAATTATATATGCAACTATATGCACAGGGAAGCTACGACTTACTGATATTATCGCTGGGCTCTTAATCCAGAGACCCAGGTAATGTTCTGGGGACACGGTTTCAAATCTTATCATAACAGATTGAGGAATTTGAATTCAATAAGTATCTGGAATCGAGGATTTATGATGATCAGGGATCCATTGTTGATTGTTGGAAAAACTCATCTGGTTCACTGATGTCATTTAGGGAAAGAAACGACTATTCTTACCTGGTCTGGCATGCATGTCACTCCAGACCAAAGGCAACGCTGTTGACTCTTAACTGCTGTTTGACATGGCCAGTAAATGCTGATTATCCAGCGAAGCCCCCATCCTGTGAATGAGTAAAAAATAATCGTGGGTTCTGCAGTAATAATGGATGGTGTCAAGTTGCATCGAAACTGAGTTAACTAAGTGACTGCTAATGTTGTGAAAAATAAATTCCATTAGTGTATATCAGGTAGGTTGAAGAGTATGTTGTGAACCAAACGAGAGAGCAGATTATTTCGGATTTGGTGTTGTGTAGTCGGAAGGACTAATTACTAACCTTGCTCTGAAGCAGCTTTGGAGGAATAGTGACATTAATATGTTGTATTTTACACGGCATCTGCATACAATATGGAATGTTTGAACATTCTGGTCAGACATCATGGAAGCCCAGAGGCTAGAGTGTCAAGTTCGCTCCAGTGAATTGGGAAAGTACAACATAACATTCAGTAGGAGAACAATGGTTGTTGTACTCATAGAGTCTTACAGCACAGGACATTCGGCGCAAACTGGGACATGCTGAACAAAATGTCCATTCACGCTAACCCCATTTTCCTGTATCCTTCTAATCCTTTCCTATCCGTGTATTTGTCCAAATGTATTTTAAATTTTGTGAATGCACACGCCTCAACCACTTCTGCTGGCAGCTCATCCCATATGCATACCACCCTGTGCGTAAAAGAAATTGTCCCTCAGGTTCACTTTTACTCTTTCCCCTCTGACCTTAAATTGATGCCCCCAGTCCGTGATTACACAATCCTGGAGAAAAAAAAGACTGAGTGCAGAGACTTTCTTCATGCCTCCCATGATCTTATACACTACTATCACATCCCCCTCAGCCTCGTACATTAGATTAGATTAGACTTACAGTATGGAAACAGGCCCTTCGGCCCAACAAGTCCACACCGACCCACCGAAGCGCAACCCACCCATACCCCTACATTTACCCCTTACCTAACACTACGGGCAATTTAGCATGGCCAATTCACCTGACCCGCACATCTTTGGACTGTGGGAGGAAACCGGAGCACCCGGAGGAAACCCACATTCTAAAGTACAAACTCCTAGCTTGTTCAAACTCTCACTGTAACTCAGACCATTGGGTCTTGGCAAAATCCTTGTAAATTTCTTCTGCTCTCTTTCCAGTTAAATAAAGTCCTTCCTCGAGCAAAGTGAACAAAACTGAACATGACGCTACAAGTATGGACTCGCCAACATCTTGTATAATTGCTACATAACTCGCTAATTTTGATACTCAATGCTCTAAATGATGGAGGACAGTGTGCCAAATGCCTTTTTCACTGCCTTGTCGACCTGGGACTCCACTTACAGAGAATCGTGCACCTGAATTTCAAGGTCTCTCTGCTCCACTGCACCCCTTTAAGGCCCTGCCATTCACCATGAAACTCCTACCTTGATTTGACTTTTTAAAATGCAAGAACTTACACTTATCTGTATTACACTCCATTTGCCATTTCTCGGCCCACTTCCCCACCTGATCAAGATACTGCTATAATTTCAGAAATTTCTGACAACTTTCCTCACTGTCCACGATACCACCTATTTTAGTGTCACCTTGAAACTTCCAAATCATGCCTGTACATTCTCATCTAAATCATAGATATGTGTAATATATGTGTGTGTGTGTGTGTGTGTGTGTGTATATATATATATATATATATGTATACTTAAAACAAATAATAATGGTCCCAGCACCGACCCCTCAGGCATTCCACTAATCACAGGCCTCCAGTCCGACAAGCATCCTTCCAGGATTACCCTCTTCTTCCTATGATTCTGCCAATTTTGGGCCTAATTTTCCAGCTCCCCCTCAATTCCATCTGATCTAATCGTCCAGAGCAGCGTACCATATGGAATCTTATTGAAGGCCTTACTGAAATACATATAGACTATATACACAACTATGTCCTTGTCAAAGTTGCTGGTCACTTCATCAAAGCAGTCTAACAAATTTGTGAGCCATGATCCCCCATTCACAAAGCCCAGTCTTTTCAAATGCATGTATATCTTCTCTCTCAGAATCTTCTCAAGTAACTTGCCTGCTACAGATTTTAGGTTTACTGGTCTATAGTTCCCCGTTTCTTCTTTGTAGCCCTTTTTGCGTAATGGCATAGCACTCACTACCCTCCAGGACCTCACCCTTTGGCTACCGATGATGCAAAATTATCAACCAGGGCCCCGCTATTTCGTTCCTGTCCTCCTGCAGTGTTCCTGAATATATCTGCTCAGAACCAGGATATTTATAGAAATACTACAAAGTCTGAAAAGTAAGTCTATTTATTTCAGGTAAAACACCCATAAGTGAGAAAGTTCGTTAACAAAGATTGGCATAAAAAATAAAGATTATATTAATCGCAGGAAGTGACTTCAGAAGAATTACAGACATTGTGGAATCCTGAGAATTCTCAGAAATTTACGATCCATGAAACTGTTAAGGAAATCAAAAATCAAACATGCATGCAAACAAGCAGGATCACAAAAACAACATAAATCTATGATCTATATTTCAAAGGAAAAAAGAGTCAAATGTGGAAATCTGCAATCAGGAGAGATGAGTTTATTATGGATAACTGGGAAATGGCCAAGCAAATAGCCAGTTACTTTTGCACCTGTCTTCATGGAGGAAGATCCAGAAAATCACCCAGAAATATGAAGTGATCATCTCGGACTTGTGGCTTGAAAAACATAAAGTCAAGTTATATCACTAACAAGGCTTTACTTGAACATGCAGCTGGATTGAGCATTGCTAACCTTGACAAACCAGATGTACTTCATACCAGAATCTTCAGAAATAAACCACTAATAGAAGTATTAATTGCACTATCGATGACTGTGCTCTATTTTCCAGTGCATTCTGCATAGTCTGGAAGCCAATGTAGCTAAATGGACATTAGTAAATTGATCCGAGCATTATAGATGAACAATAGGGATTCTAGCATCTACAAAGGGAAGAAGAGATGTGTGGAGAACTGCAGAACAATTAACGTGACATTTGTGGGGAAACTGCTGGAATCTATTATATAGGATGTGATATTCGTTATTTCGAAATTAACAGCAACATTGGAGAGAATCGGTATGAATTTCTGAAAGGGAAATCATACTTGACACCTTTGGAATTATTTGAAGTTGATTCTTACAGCATAGATAATGGGGAACCAGTAGGATTGACACATTTTAGATTATCAGAAGGCTTTCTATAAGAACTCAAACAATGAGTTCGTAAATGCAATGAATGTGAAGCGTGTTAGGAGGAATATATGCAAGTGGTAAGTTAAAGTTTGGATTGCCTTGCTCTAAGAGTCAGAACGCAGATGTAAAGACATGTTGAATCAGTTTAACTGCGTGTTGGTGAGTACTGTACCTGGAATATTGAGTAAAGTTTTGGTGACCAAATCTGAGAAATAATATACTGACCACAGAGGAAGTTCAATGGACATTCTCCAGATTCATCCCTCAGTTGGCGAGATTACGTGATGAGGAAACTCGGCCTGTGTTCTCTAGAGTTTCAAAGAATAAGTGGTGGGTCGCTGTGAAATTTATAAAATTCACAAAACATGTGACAGGTTGGAAATTAACAGGATATTTCTCCGGCTGTCTAATCCACATTCAAGTGAATTAATGGCAGGATAAAGCACGACCATTTAAGGCTGCAATAAGGAGGAAATTCTGCACGTGTAGGGGACTAACTAATACAGGGGCATGGATATCTGCTGGCAGGGCAAGTTAGGGAGAATTTCAAGATATTCTACAAGTGTGTCCAGCAGAATCAGAATAACCAGGGAACAGGTCGGACTCATTAGTGACTTGCCAAGTTGCATCCAAATGAACTTTAGTCGTAGGAGACAGAAGGTGGTGGTAGACGGCTGCTTGTGTGACTGGAGGCCAGTGTCCAATGGTATACCACAGGGATCAGTGCTGTGTCCCTTATTATTTGTGATTCGGAAATGCTGGGGTTTGACTAGGTGGACAATGCTAAAAATCGCATAACACCAGATTATAGTCCAGCAGGTTTATTCGGTGGCACTAGCTTTCGAAGTGCTGCTTCTTCATCAAAGCGCACAATCACCTGATGAAGAAGTAGCGCTTCGAAAGCTAGTGCCTTTGAACAACCTATTGGACTCTAACCTGATGATGTGTGATTTTCAACTTTAATATTTGTGGCACTCATAAATGATGTAGCTGTGGATATGGACGAGGGGTGGGGAGTGTGATAAGTAAGTTTGTGTTTAATACGTAGAATGGCCAGTTAGTTGGCACTGAGGAGGAAGGCCTTAAGTTATGGGAAGATACAGATGGAATGGTCAGCTGGGAAGATCAATGGCAGATGAAATGTAATCCTGATAAATATGAGGTGATATACTTTGGAAGAAGGAACCAGACAGGGGAGGACTCAATGAATGGCAACATACTAGGAAGGTCAGAGGGTGCTTCTACACACATCCGTAAATGTGATAGACACGTTAATACACAATGTGGGAAAGCATAGGGGACTGTAAATATAACCTTGATTCATTGAGGAACATAAGAGCTATGCGGAACTTTGGTGAGGCCGAGATGGAATACTGTGTGTAGTTCTGGAAACCACATTACAAGAAGAATGTGATTGTACTGGAGGGGGTGCAGAGGAGACTCACCAGGATGTTCCCTGGGATGGGGCATATCAGCTATGGAAAGAAGCTGGATAAGCTTTGGTTGTTTAGATTGGAGGAGAGGAGGCTGAGGGTGTCGTGATTCAGAAGGATAGGATTACGAGGAGCATAGCCAAGGTGGATGGACAGCAGCCGTTCCTTTTAGTCAAAGGGCCACACTTATAAAGTGAAGGGTTTGCGGTTTAGTGAGGATTTGAGGATTGCTTTTCACCCAGAGTGTGTTGGTGACTGAAATACAATTTTTGAGAGGGGAGTTGTCATTGTAAACTCAAAACCATTAGAAAATGCACGGTTATGCTCTTGAAATGCCTTAAAATTCATCTGTGATTGTATGGCTGTGGAAGGCCAATCACTGAGCACCTTAAAATAGGAATTGATAGGTTTCTGAAGAATATATTAACAAAGTTCATAAGACAGAACTTGTCATATTTTCTGAAAATATGCCAATGGTAAAATGAAGAGAAATAAATGTGCAGCTTTCTTGCAGTTTGATACCCGATTCTTGAGGGCCGGGAAATAGGAGAACCATGGAGCAAATGCTTCAGTTATGCCTCCACAGTGGAAAACAAAACAAAAAAGAAAACTTCCTCGCAATACTAGGGATATTTAGTCTGGTGATAAAAAGAGAATATACTGAAATTAGCAACTAGCAAGTAGAACGAAGTCAGCATGTGAGTGGGTGAGGGGGATGTAAAAAAGGTCCAAAGAAATTGAGACAAATGAAATTACTGGGAAAATACGTGGCAGATGGAGACCAATGGGAGAGATGACATGCTGTGCACGTTGATGGGAACAATAAAATGGCAGCCTCTCATTTGAAATGGGCGTGGTTGAATCATGTTGCTCTAAAAGGAACTTAAGCTGCATTTTTGTTTATTTCTGCGCAGCTCTCTAGGTACATGGAAGGCAGTGAGTTCTGAAGCCAGAAGTCAATCCTGGGAATGGCATTGGCACGCTGACCAGTGTATATAGACCCAGCAAGTGGGGAACTGTAACTTTGAAATTAATCTGGATCTCCTTGTACACCAGTCACTGAAAGCAATATTGCAGGAGCAGAAAGCAGGGAGGCAGATAAATGGTGTATTCACCTTCATTTCAGGGGAATTGAGTACAGGAGTAAGAGTATCTTACTGCAGCTGTATCGGGCCTTAGTGAGACCCCATCTGTATTGTGTGCAGCTTTGGTCTCCTTACCCAGTAAAGGACAAACCTGAAATTGATGGAGAGTAGTGAAAGATGAGCAGACTGATCTCTGGGATACCAGGCTTGTTGTGGGAGCAGAGATTGGGGCGACTGGGCTTGTATTCCATGCCGTTTAGGAAAATGAGTGGTGATCACAGTGAAATATATAAAACTCTGATAGGGCGAGACAGATTGGAAGCAGGGATGGTAATTCCCTGGCGTGGACGTCTAAAACAAAGGACCACAGTATTAGGTACAGACAGACCACTTTGCATTGAGATGAGAATAAATGTCTGCACTCAGAGACTGGCGAACCAGGGATACTCTTTCCCAGATCAGGCTGTAGAAACCAAGGCACTGAATATAAATAAGGATTTCTGGAAATTATAGGGATAGGGAGAGAGCAGGAGTATCGTGTGAAGGTAGATCAGCTATCCGTCCATTTTGTTCTCCAATAACGCAGTAGCTGTGTTCCTGTGCACCACCGTGTTGTAGAAAATCGTGCAATATTAATAATGCGGTCTATGGGGAAAAGAGGATAAGGTACAAACCCCCAAATATATCAGCAAAACCAAAAATTAAGTTTAGTCTAGCACACACGAGCACAGTCTAAATACATACTTAAATCACATATTGTAATGAAACTGTCCTCCAAATGTAACACTTTCAAACTACAATCACTGACCACAGCAGTGTACCTGTCACCACATTCTTCTCCAAAAAGTGCATGGGGCTGACTGACCACGTGATGCCGATGGGGAAATTCCAGTTCTCCTCAAGATTATCCCCACAGTTTGAAATAAAGTTTTTTGTAAATGAAGACTACAATTCCCGGTTTCAGGCTCAGATTCAAGGCTTCCAGAGCGGATTGCATTCCTGTTTTAGCTGAACACATTGATCGTATATTTTGCAGACAGATGATCCTGAGGCTGGGTTTTGCTGTTCAGCTGGTTCCTGGCAAGGAATTGCGTCACAGTGAACGGGAGTTCGCTCTATGGAAAAAGGTTCACGAGTCACATTGCAGCCAAATTGTATTTAGTCGACACGTGTTATCTGAGAACTGCATGTATATTGAATGGAGGAGCAAAATTGATGGGCTGAAGGGACGACCGAAGTTCTTATTTTATATTTCACAATGTTTAAACATATTAAGGCGTATGAATATTGTATGGGTAAAACTGCATTAAGGAGATGTTCGGCCATTAACTAGCACAGGGAAAGCTCAATGTGTTGTGTGACGTACTCATTTCCTGATGATCCTGTGCAGTCTTTGGGAAAGCTCTGTAAGTGTTGTCACAAACCGTCAGATGTTAGGAAGGAGGTCTCTGCATGGTCAACAGCACTATGTTCCTCGTTCCCTTTTCCAACACCAAGGTTGGGGCCGGGTGTTCTCTCCGGATATATCCTTGAAGAGCTCGGACCAGTTGATAAATAGAGTGTTTTGCTTGGCTGTTTCAGAGACCATTGAAGAGTCTATCACATGTCTGTGTGTCTGGAGTCACTTTTAGGCCAGACCAGGAAAGCACGGGAGATTCACTTCCTGTAAGTACATTGGGGAAGGCGATAGATGTTTACAATCAACATTCGACACAAGATCACTGTTACTGACACCTGATTTTAGATCTCAAAATGTTAATAATTGTTTTTATTATCCCACCAGCTGCCACCAGCTGCTCAAGCATTAGCCTGGTCTGTATTAGTAATCCAATGACAATTCCACGACAGCACTATCTCCGCATGGAGACCTATCAGAAACCATACTGAGCTGATTATTTCTGAGCTGCTTGACAACTCTGTTAAAAAAAAAGAACTCCCACCAATTTGACTGTTGTGATGGGACTGATGGGGTGCTAATTGGTCAGATTGTATTTATACCTCTCTTAGAAAACTGAACATAGCTGAGTAAGTTTCCACATTGCCAGGGAGATGCCAGAGTTGGAGCTCGAATGAAACAGCTTCCCCAGGGACACGGCTTGTTGTGCAGCACAAGTCTTCAGTTCTATTGCAGGAATGGGTTCAGGGCGCATTGCCTTTGTCGTATCTACTGTGTTCAGCTGTTTCTTCTACAGCGAATCGAATTGGTTGAAGACTTTCATCTGTGATTCTGTGGGCATCATGATAGGGTGAGGTGGATCATTCACTCAACATGTCTAACTGAGGATAGTGCAGACACCACATACTTGACTATTACACTGGTGTACAGGACTGTTCCATTATTTAGGATGGGAATATCTGTGGAGTCTTCTCCTCCAGTAAGTTGTTTAATGGTCCATCGACATTTATGCTTGGATTTGGCAGAATGACAGAGCCTAGATCAGATTTGTTAGTCGTTGGATCATTTCTGCCTCTGTACCAGATGTTAGTTCAGCTGTTTCGAATGTAACAAGACAATTGCGGTGGTTTTAATGGGTTGTCACCAGGTAAAGGTACCGATGGTACTGACCCTGGCATGTTCACCACACTCATCAGTGAACCATAGATCGGCTTGATGGTAATGGTGGACCGAGAGATTACCCTGAGCGAAAGGTTACAGATTGTCATTGAATACAATTCTGTTTCTACAGCATCAGATGATATCCCAGTTTAAGCTGCAATATCTACAATTCAATTCCACTGACTGTCCCCCAGTTCACACCGATCCATTCACCCAACAGCCCTGTATTCAGTGACCTACTCTGGTTTCTGATGCGGCAACCCTTCCATTTTCATAGTCTCATTCTGCTGCAATTCTTTCCTTGGTGTCATGCCTCCAATTTGTTAGTTTAACTCAATCAATTTAAGGTAGTACTCTGAATGTTTTCCTTTCGGTAACGCCATCTTCAGTATTTGAAGTGAATGTGTTTCCTTCTGTTTTTCTCCCTGGCGATGACTCAGAGCTCTGCAGTGTCAGTGATGCCAGCCTTCTGCAGTTTCAGAGTCAAGGAACTTATGCATTATCGTTCAGTTCCCAGTGTACGGCGCTCCATGTTGGACTGAATGTTTGGGCATCTTTAACATATGTCGTTGGAAGTTGTTCAAAAACAGAAATTGCTGAAGACGTTGCTGAAGATGTTGAAGCATTTTCTGGAGTGAATACAGATATAAACTTGCGGATCCAGTGAACCTTCTACAAAGCTCCCTGTTTCTCCGGCAATTTTTGGTACTTTATTTCCAGTATCGATCGTTATTTGTTTAATTGAAAATTTGTTCTGTGCCCCTATTCATTTCTGGATAAATTCAGCAGGTCTGTCAGCATCTGCAGAGAGACAAAAAGACAGAATTAGTGTTTCAAGTCTAGTGTGACACTTCTTCAGATTTGAAAATGATTGGAAAATGTGCTTTTAATCCGTAGCCAGAGATAGGGAATGGGTGACAGGGAAAGTAGGGTGTTCAAAAGATAAAAGAAGTTTATGTTAAACGAGTTTAAATTAAGAAGTGACTGGGAGAAATGGGTTTTCTCGATTGAGTGTGAGATAAGGAAGACACAAGCACACAAGGTCATAGGGAGACCAGGAGGGAGAATGTAGACTATATGGTATTTTTTTTAGATCTGGCCATAGATACGTTTTCATTGTCGAGATCATCACCTCCTTTAGACAAAGAAATTCAGGTGCTTGACGTCTTATTGGCAATCGTAAGTGTTTCATGCTGCTTCAGTATTGTAATATGGAGAAAGACAAATAACAGTATGAAGTTTGGGCTGAATATTATTTTACTGCCATGTTTAACATTGTTTCAAATTTGCAGTACTTATCTTGAAATGTATGTTCTTGAAGTTAGTGTCAGATGGAGGTTGTGGGGCTGACATTCCAGAAGTTTATGAAATCATGAGAGGTATGGATTGGGTGAATATCCAAATAAAAGATCTTACTCAAGCCAGAAGATCGTAGGATGATGGATGATGTATTAACATGCGATGGTGATTGGTTAACACATAGAAATCGGAGAGTCAGGATTAATGGATCTGTATGATAAATGTTTATCTGCTGGAGTACCACAGCTATGAGTCCGATGACATCAGTTATTGACAATCTATACTGACAGCCTGAAAGAAGGAGTTGTGTGCAATATACATCCGAGTTTGTGGATGAAACTGAGAATCAAAAGGCAGGCTCTCCGTGTGCCATTATCCCTGATTCACCTGTCTATGGGCAATCAGGTGAAACCAAGCTCAATATAATATAAAGATTCAGCCATCCCAAACTTCTGGGAAAGAGAATTCCCGCTTGAATGAAATCCGACTTGGTGAATTTCTCCTAATTCCTGCTCTGACTGAGATTAGAGGGAGTCACTGTTTCTTTTTCTAGTCCCACTCCTCCACTGCTCCCAACAATTTTTAAATGTAACCAGGTTGGTGTATGGCCAATGATAAATGCCTCAGACTGGGTCAGGTTCAGTGGCAGGAACACGTCAGGCAGATTTGTGTGTGCCTGACTAACGCGTGTGCATGGTGGATCTGTGATTAGCACTGCTACATCCCATCACCATGGAGCTGGGTTCAATTCCAAACTCGGGCGACGCTCTGTGTGGGGTTTCCTCACAATGCTCCAATTACCCCCCACAGTCCAAAGATATGCAACTTATAGTGGATTGGCCATGCTAAATTTCCCATAGTGTCCAGGGATGGGTAGGTTAGTCATGGGAAATGCAGGGTTACATGGATAGTGAAAGGCAGGCAGGTCTGGGGGGATGCTGTTTGGAGGGACAGTGTGGACTTAATGGATGGGATCTCCTTGCTTCCACACTGAAGATATTCTTTAAAAATGACAATAAATTTGGACTATACCCAGTAGGTATCTATTTGATCCACTCTCCTCTCGGTCTTGTATGTTTCAATAAGATCACCTGTGTTTCCAAGAGTGACCTGTTAAAGCCTTCGTAATATCAGGTACACATTCCTGGAATACGTGAATTGAAACATCTCGAACTGCTTCCAATGTAATTATATCCTTCCTCAGATAAGGAGATAAAGAAAAATTAATCTCACACTCAGAGCTTGTGTTTTATTTTTGTTTTCTCAGTGCTGTGGGTCTTTGTAACTCTCTTCCCCACAAATCATTGAAGGCAAAGATATTGAATATTTTTGAGGCACAGACAGAAGGTTCATAAATAACAATGGAGTCGAGTATTATCGGGGATTGGCCCGAATGTACGATCTGTGGAAAATGTAGACAGTAGTACCAAATGACACGGCTCCAGAACATCCAGGAATATAATTCAAAACTGATGGAAGACCGATGGAAGCTCTATGTATATTCGAATGGCTTTATTTCATGAGAGCTCCAGGATTATGTTTTTTCAGGACTTTTCAGCGGTGGTGATACAGAAAATAAAATATTGTGATGACGTCAAGAGAAGAGTAATGGAATTCAGGATTCAGTATTCCTTACGGTTCCCAGCGGAGCTTCGTATTGCTTTGAATGGATTAATGAACTTGTCTGACTCTCCAGAGAAAGCAAAAACTTTGTGGACATTTTCAAGTATGTCTGGATGTTGAGATAATCATGTTTCTCTCTTAAAGAAATTTTGTTGGATTTTTCTACTATTAACCAGTGTTAAATTATAGTCGGGGATTGGTAGAATACTCACTTTTAACTTCTCCATACTATTACTACACTTTTTCTCATTCTTTGCTTATGTCTGGGGTGTGGCTCAAGCTGGAGCGAGTTACAAATGTAGTTGTGATGACTAAGTGCCCACCTATTAATTGTTATTAATTGCCCTGGATGCCATATTGGAAGCGGGCAGAAGATAACGTTTTGTGATATGTAAGCATCCCCATTGGGCGGGGTGGGGGGGGAGGGAGTTGAGAAAACTCTATCAAGTGTCATTGGTACTTTGGATTTTGTTTCATTTTTTTTAATGTTTTTAGCTTTGCAAAGTTTTGAGAGCTTGTTAGTTGCAGTAGTTTTAGTTTGTACAGATTTAAGCTCGATGAGTCTTTTGTCATCAATGCTTAGCGATGTGTAATTCGATATGAAATTCTCTCGAGTTCAAATCTTGCTCCAGTATGTTATGGATAATGATGTGCTTAAACGGTGTACCTGGAACATTAAGGGGAGCCATTTGCCATTCAAGAGGGAAAATGTACTTTATCGTCTTACAAAAGAGAGAGTGAATGTTGTTCTATTGCAGGAGATGCACCTTGATTACAAGGAACGTTTGACGTTACAGCAGGGAGGGTTTGATCGGGTTTATTTCTCATGTTTTAATACTAAGAGTGGGGGAAAATCATAATGGATAGGAAGAATATTCCATTTAAATTGCTAGATTATATGAAAAGCCCATGGAAGGATCGTAATCCTCAAAGCCTTGAACTATGGGAATTAATTTGAATGTTTATTGCCACCCGGTGCACCCTCTCAAGCTCCTGGAAGATGCCTTTCCCAAATTAAGTTATCTTGCATCGTGGCACATTATTGTACAAGGAAATTTCGACTGTCTTATGGCACTACTGTGGACAGAATATCCAAAGGTCCCCCAACATCCTCGTTATAATGTAAGCAATTAGTGGATTTGTGTGCAGAACTAGAGCTGGTGGATGTCGGGAGGTAAATCTGCCTCACAAGTAGGGATTTTATTTTCTTCTTTAACCCGCAGAAATTGCACTCGAGGGTTGATCTCTTCCCCATCCCTGCAACAATCCTAGATTCGGTGGCATCCTGCGCAATTAGGAATATTATCCCAACATACCTGCCCAAGAAGTGGGATAGAAGTCACATAAGATTATGTTGTATGCAGATGGTCTTATGTTTTTGTCAAATCCCGCAATTTCGGTAGCTCACGTGATGCAATGCATTAATTCGCTTGTCACTTTTTCGGGCTTTAAGATTAATTTTACAAAGTTGGAGGCCATGCCTATGGGAGATATTGGGGAAATACGTGATGTTGAGGGCAAATCCTGGTTTCCTTTTAAATGGTCACGTGGGGGGGAGGCGTAGGATGGGGAAGGACCCTATTTCGGTATATTCATTACATCCGTCTTTTATTTAACGTGAACTATGTCGATTTGTTTAACAAAATTAAACAAGACCTTCAAAGATGGGAGGCAAATCCAATATACCCTAGCTAGGTCGGAAAGCTGTTCTTAAAATGAATGTCCTTCCTTATTTGCTATACCGCTTGTGAATGCTTCCTTTGATGTTTCCCAGACAGATATTTAAGAGACTTTATGGCTGGTTTATCTATTTTATTTGGCACCATAAGCGACTTTTTATCAAGCTAACCAGATTGCAACTACCCCACAGATTGTGGGGAGTAGATCGCCCAGATAAAAGCTATCAATTAAGATATTTTTTATCCCATGTTATTGCCTGGGACGCTGAGGACTCGGCGTAATACTGTGAGATATTGAAACCTCTCAGGCAAAGTGAACCCTAATTAGTCTGTTTTTCTTAGCTAAATTGACAACATTTAAGAAGTATTGTCATAACCCAATAATTATCAATACTGTTAAAGCATGAATGACAATGCATCAGATTGAGGGAAATACAGCCAAAACCATGTTTCTTACTCCTATAATTCGTATAACGGGTTGTCATCCTGGGATAATAGATTCAAGGTTTAAACTGTAGGCAGCAAGGGGTGGACCTTGCTTGAGTGATTTAGAATTCGTAGAATCCCTACAGTGTGGATACAAGCCCTGGGAACCAGCAAGTCCACTTCGACCCTCTGAAGAGTAACCCACCCAGACCCATTTCCCTACCAGCCTGTATTTACCCTGACGAACGCCCAAACCTACACATCCCTGAACACTATTGGTGATTTATCAATGGTTAATTCATTTAACCTGCACATCTTTGGACTGTGGGAGGAAACCCACACAGACATGGGGAGAATGTTAACTCCACGCAGCCAGTCACCCAAGACCAGAACCAAAGCTGGGACCCTGGTGCTGTGAGGCAGCAGCGCTAACCACTGAGTCACCACGTGTTATTTGATGGAGAAATAATGATATCATTTGATCAAATAACTCGTACGTATGGACTACCTAGTAGAGACCTCTTTTGTATTTTTTTTCAAGATCAGAGATTTGATTTTTTAAAAAGCAGATTTTTACCAGACTCTTACAGATCCGATGGAGGGAAGAGGGTGCCTATTGCTCAGAATACACTCTCTGTTAGTACCCTCTATCATTAGTTGGAGAGTGTCCCCTCAGACAAGACTCTGCAGCTTTGTGATGCCTGTGAGAGAGAGTTCAGAATACTTCGGAGACATGGGAGGATATTTGTGAAAATGCTCAAAGGATTTTGATCTGTAGTAGGACCCATTCCATGCAGTTGAAAATTCTTCATAGGGTCTATCTGACCCCAAATTGTCTCTCAAAATGCAAAGTGGGATTACCTTCATGTCCTAAATGCTGAATGACTACAGGCACTCTTACTCATTGCTTGTGGTCCTGTTGCAGGCTTCATCTATATTTGAGCACTGTGGTAGGTGTGATAGAGTGGGTATTGAGGACTGAATTGGAGATGGACCTGGTTTCTGTTTTCCTGCTTCTGCCCAGGGTAGTTTCCACAGATAAACATGGGGAAAAATAAATATATCCTTACTTTCCGTACTTTCCATGCTAGGAAATATAGTCTGTTGGGTCGTCGTCAGCTCTTCATGGAGAATATCCCTTTCGAGTTTCTCACTGGTATGGTGCACCAAAAAACAAAGATTTATATGAGACATGGCAGCCCTTTTTGGATTACGGCAATACAGAGTTATCGGCCACTCCAAGAAGGGTTTTTATATAACCGTGATGCTATTGTCTAATGAATCTAATATCCATCGATGAAGAACCATGAACATAAAAAATGTATCAATTAATGCTCTTAATGAACGAGAGCTATCGTTTTGTTGTGCTGAGCTGTATTGTTTATTCATTATTTATTGTTTAGTTTTGTTTTTCTTCTGTCTGTGTAGTGTTTTAACTTGTTTTGTATGTACATGCAACTGGATGTATTTTTTCAGTTATTTGAGTTGTGTTGTTATTGATTTATTATAATATCAAAAATCTCTTTTTCAATAAAATATTTTTGAAAATTAAAACGCTAACATTGATAGAATAGAGTCACAAAGTACTCTCATCAGAGAGACCACTCATGTTGGTTTCTCCTGAGGATCACCATACCTCGGGTGATGGGGTGAGGTTGAGAGAGCGTCCCTTTCATGGTAAACTCTGTAGGTGTGGGGAACCGAGCCTGCACTGTTGGCCTCCCTCTGTATCACAAACCAGCCGTCTGTCCAACTGAATGGGAGAACTGTGTAACTTATACAGACAGAAACAGTCTCAGACAAAGGGTAAAAGAAACATTCATAACAAGTAAAGTGGTACAATTCAGGTAACGGTCAAGATGACGGCTGAGGGTAAAAACGGTCTCTGCTCGAAATTGTATTTTATAACAAGACGTGTTTAGAAGCTGTCTTTGTTTTAATATCATTAAGGTGAGTCAAGTAAAATAACCAGAATTACTAAGTGTGATTGGATATCTATAACCATAAAGTAAGTGTAGATTTTTGTTTGGTCTGGGTTAAGCTGACCATTTCATGAAAGTATAAAGATGATGGAATATATTGTTAGGAGTGTCCATCCCCATGGGAAATGCCCTCAAACAGGCGCTTGAAAAAAAAGGGGTAAACGTGTCTGAGTGCTGTTTGGCCAATGACAGGAACCTCGGGAGTTGAATGACTCAAAGATCCCGTAACATGGAGCTGAGAAGACCATATTCCATGATTGTGTGGGATGTTCTGCAAAGGTGAGAGATAGAGAGCGAGAGAGTAAGCGTTGCATGCAGTTATGAGAGTGGGGGACCATGAGTCTTTTTCGGGGGTAGGTGCGATCACAGTTATACAGTGAGTGTGAGGGAGCAGAGAGAATACGGTGACATTTATCCTGAAAGAGCAGGGAAGGTGATTGATATTTGTCCTGTACTACTGGACATTTCTTCAGACCTCAGATACTGCACTGAGCTGGGCGGTGAACTCAGACCATGATTGGTGGGTCTAGTGGTGTGGCTCCCTCTGGGAAGAGAATGTTCTCCCTCTGTAGTAGACCATCTGATACGCCCGCCATGCTCCGTCAACAAACCATGCTGTAATTGCCCCTTATCTGTCAATCTGCCATTTCCCTGCCTTTGATCTGTATCCATCTAATCCTGTCCTATCTGTGTATTTGTCCAAATGCCTTCTCAATGTTGTTATTGTACCCACTTCAATCACTTCCCCCAGCAGCTCAGTCCATATGCGTACCACACGCTGTGTAGAAAAGATGACCCTCCAGTTCCTGTTTTATTTTTCCTCTCCAAACATGAACGGATGTCCTCTCGTCTTCGATTCCCCAACCTTGCAAAAAAAAAGTATTCACCCCAGGCATGCATCTTATAATTTGATAAAATCTATACTTCCATAAGAACCACCTCAGTTTCCTACTCTGTAAAGAAATAAGTTCTAACCTGTCCAAATTCTTCCTATAACTCAACCCTTTAGCCCAGGAAACATCTTGTAAATTTCTTCTACATTATTTTTTGTTCAATAATATCCTTTCTAGAGCAAGGTGAACAAAACTGTACACAATACTCCAACAGCAGCCTTACCAACATTCTGTACAACTGCAACATAACGTCCCAACTTCTATACTCAATGCCCTGATGTAGGCTAGTGTGCCAACAGCCTTCCTCATGGTCCTGTGTACCTGTGACCCAAATTTCAGATAACCGTGCACCTGATCTCCAACGTCGTTTTGTTCCACTACACTCTTTAAGTCCCTCTCATTCATCCTTAAACTCCTACCTGGATTTGACTTTCCAAAATGCAAGACGTCACACTTATCTATATTAAACTCCATTTGTTAATTCTCTGCCCACTTTCCCAGCTGGTCAAGGTATTGCTGCAATTTCTGATAATGTTCCTCTCTCTGAACGATGCCTCTAATTTTAGTGTCATCTGCAAACTTACTAACCTTGCGTTGTGCACTCTGATCCAAGTCATTGATATAGATAACAAACAGCAATCGGCACAGGACCGACCCCTGAGGCACGCCAATTGTCACAGGCTTCCAGTCCGACAAGCATAACTCCACCATAGCCGTTTGCTGCATAATGTTAAGCCAATTGTGTGGCCAATTTGCCAGTTCACCTTGGATTCTATGTGATATAATCTTCTAGAGTGGCCTACTATGTGGATCCTTATCAAAGGTCTTACTGAAATCGAAATAGAAGATGTCTACCACTGTGCCCTCGTCAACGTTCCTGGTCACTTCCTCACAAATCTCTAACAAACTTCGTAAGGCATGATCCGCCATGCACAATACGAAGCTGACTGCTTCAAATCAAACTTTGTATTTCCAAATGCATGCACATTTTATCTTTCAGAAGCTTCTCAAGTGGTTTAGCGAAAACAGGTGTGAATCTTACTGGTCTATATTTCCTGGCTTTTCTTTGTAGCCATTGTTGAATAAGGCACAACGTTTGCTGCTGCCCAGTCTTCCGGGATCTTGGCGCTTAAGCTTTATCTCTCGCTTCTTGCAGTGGTCCTGGACCTATCTGGTCAGGACCAAGAGATTTGTCTGACTTTGTTCATTCTAATATATCCAACAGCAATTCTACTGTGATATGGACAGTACAAAGATTTGACAACAAACCTCCTAAAGGTCACAGGTCTTCATGTCTTTCTTCATGGTAAACACAGAGGGGAAATTGAGGAATTCACCAATCTCTTGAGGTTTTACACATGCATGTCTATTTTGGATTTTAAAGCATCCTATTCTCTCCCTAGTTGTTCTTTATCTTTACTATACTGAATTTGGATTCTCTCTAAATTTCTCAGCCAAGGCTATCCCATACCCTATTTTCACCTTGCTGATTTCCTTCTTCACTAAACTCCTCTATCCCCTGTATACCTGCAGGGATTCCTTTGATCCGATCTGCCTGAACCTGAGCCACGCCTCCATTTTTTCTGGTCAGAGCCTGAATATCTCTTGACATCCCGGGTTCTCTCTTCCAGTCTCACTTTGCCTTCACCCTCACAGGAAAATGGAAACCTTGAACTCGAGCTCTCTCACTTTTAAAGCCATCCCACTTGCCTGAAATCCTTTTACCTCGAAACAAACAGCTCCAATCATCCCCTGCAATCCCCTGTCTAATTCCAACAACATACGCCTTGCCCCAATTTAGAAGTTGAATCTGTGGACCAATTTTGTCCCTCCCATAACTATTTTAAAATCAATACAACTCTAATCACTTTTCTCAAAATGCTCCTCCACTTTATCTCCTTCACCTATCCTGCCCTATTTCCCAACAGTAGGTCGAATTTGTCCCTTCCCGAGTAGGTTATTCTATATATTGATTGTGGAAACTTTCCTGAACACACTTAACGAATGACGTTCCATCTAAGTTCTCAACCATCTGGAAGTCCCAGTCTATGTTCGGAAAATTGAAATCACCTATTATAACAATCCTGTTGCTCCTGCAAGTCTCCCCAGTCTCCCTGTATATTTCTTCCTCTAATTACCATTGTTGATTTGGAGGCTTACAGTGCAACCACTATAACATTACCATCCCCCTCTAACCACTTTGCACCATTCACAAAACCTCATTGGATATTATCTCAGTCATTTCAACTTTAAATACTGGTGTGATACTGGCCTTCATCAGTACTATTGGTATTTAAACTGTTTCCGTTTACATCTCTCCATCGCAGTGATTTTCACATCATGGCACCCCTTGTCAAGGCACAGTGGAGATATGGAGCTGTAAATGGATGGGAGCTGCACATCCTGTCACTTTCAGCATTGTTTGCAAGTTTCCCCACATAGGGCTGCAATCTAACACAGTGTTACCGAACAATGCAACAGTCTGGGTCTCCCCACGCTGGACATTTACCCCATGATTATAGATCGAGCATTAGTGTGGGCTGCACAGAGTTTCATTCTGGATATTGCTGGGTTGCATTCAGCAGTACGCTAGCCGGATCTACACAGTGCTCCATCGTGAACATATAATGGATGGAGTGGTTATGTGAATTGGATTGCGAATGTGAGAGAGCTAAACATCTGGCAATACCTTTATTATTTGTTTTCATTCTTGTGATTGGACCCTGTGTCCCAGTCTCGAGCAGTTGAATGACTGCTTTCTGTTCCTGTGTCCCAGTCTCGAGCAGTTGAGTGATGGCCTTCTGTTCCTGTGTCCCAGTCTCGACCAGGTGAATAACTGCCTCCTGTTCCTGTGTCCCAGTATCGACCAGTTGAATAACTGCCTCCTGTTCCTGTGTCCCAGTCTCGAGCAGTTGAGTGACTGCTTCCTGTTCCTGTGTCCCAGTCTCGAGCAGTTGAGTAACTCCCTCCTGTTCCTGAGTCCCTGTCTCGAGCAGTAGAATGACTCCCCCCTGTTCCTGTGTCCCAGTCTCGAGCAGTTGAGTGACTGCCTCCTGTTCCTGTGTCCCAGTCTCGAGCAGTTGAGTGACTGCCTCCTGTCCCTGTGTCCCAGTCTCGAGCAGTTGAGTGACTGCCTCCTGTTCCTGTGTCGCAGTCCGAGCAGTTGAGTGACTGCGTCGTGTTCCTGTGTCCCAATCTCGAGCAGTTGAGTGACTGCGTCGTGTTCCTGTGTCCCAATCTCGAGCAGTTGAGTGACTGCCTTCTGTTGCTGTGTCCCAGTCTCGAGCAGTTGAGTGACTGTCGCCTAATCCAAGTTTTGTGAAAATAGATGTCCTCCTCCTGCTCCAGAATAACAGGCTCCAATAGCTCTGTGCTCAACTGCTGCTTCTGTGGAATGGAGTTGAGGGACTGAAGCCTCTTCACGTTCTTTACCGCTTTTCTTGAGTAAAAGCCCTTCTCCTGTTTCAGTAAAACACCAACAAAATCTGAATGATTTATTTTTGTATTTGACTGTCAGTAATTGAGCAAACAAGCTAACTGACAGTATTCAGAAGCTGAATAACCATCTTCTGTTCCCATGTTAAACACTCAAGAGTCAATAGACTCTCAGAGATGTACAGCATGGAAAAAGAACCTGCGGTCTGGTCATCCATACAGACCAAATATCCTAAATTAATCTCGTTCCCCCTTGCCAGCAGTTGGCTCATCTCCCTCTAAACACTTCCCATGCATGTATCCATCCAAATGCTTTTTAAAAGGTGTAACTGTACCTGCCTCCACTACCTCTTTTGGCTGTTCAATCCATACACACAGAAGTGTCTGTGTGAAAATGTTGTTTTAGCGTCCCTTTTTAAATCTTTCTCCTCTCACCTTAAACCTTTGTTATCTATATTTGGACTCGTCTATCGTGGGAAAAGACATCGACTGTTTACCTTATCTATGACCCTCATGATTTTATAAACCTCTTTAACGTCACCCCTCAGGCTCAATACTTGAAAATAGCCCCAGTCTATTCAAACTCTCACTGTAACTGTAACCCTCCAACACCTGCAACATTCTTTTAAATCTCTTCTGCACCCTTTCAAGGTTGACAACATCTCCCCGACAGCAGGGAGACCAGAATAAAAGGCAATACTACAAAAGTGGCCAAATATCCTGTACAGATCCAACACGTCATGCAAATGCTTAGAGTCAAAGCACACACCAATAAAGGGAAGATCACCAAATGGCTTCTTCACTATGTTGTCTACCTGTGACGGCACTTTCAAGGAACTGAGAACCTGCACCACAAGGTGCCTCACAGGACAGCGATCTGGGTTTAATTCCATCCCTGAATGACTGACTGTGTGGTGTGTGTACATTCTCCCCGTGTCTGTGTGAGTTTCCTCCGGGTACTATGTTTTCCTCTGACAGTATAAAGATATACAGGTAAGGGTAGATTGACCATCCTAAATTGTGCATGGTACCCTGGGATGTGTGGGCGAGGTGGGTTAGCCATGGGAAATGCAGGCTCAGAGGGATAGGGTAGGGGTTTGTCCCTTGGGATACTGTTGGGAGGGTCGGTGTGGCCTCGATGGGTAGAATAGCCTGTTTCCTCACTGTAGGGATTCCATAATTTCTATGGAGTTATCCTTGATTGGCGACTTTCAACAGGACCCTACCTATATTTCTTACTCTGATATTTCTTGCCAAAATGCAACACCTCACATTTATCTCAAATAAACTCCATCTGCCACTCCTCAGCTCACCTAATCAACGTCTCATTAAATTCTGAGACATTATTCTTCACTGTCGACGTTACCACCAAATTTGGAATTATCTACAAACTTACTGACCATACTTCACTTACTCAAGTACAAATGATTTGCATAAGTAACAAAATTATTCATCTTTGTGGCACGCCACTAGTCACAGGTCTCCCAAGTTCAATGAACAAACGTCCACTGTCACGCCCTATCTCCAATATTCAAGAACAAATTGGACCTAAATGACGAGCTCTCCAGGATTCCCGGCAGTCTAACCTTGATAACTAGTCTACCATGTAGAACATTTTGGTTTTCTTACTGAATTGCATAAAGACAACATCCACTGTCCTGCCGTCATCAATCATCTTCTTCACTTCCTCAACAAATTCCACCCAGTCAGTGAGACGTGATCTCCAATGTACAAAGCCCTCTTCAGTCCTTGTCTTTCCAAATGCATATACATCCTTTCCATCAACTCCATCCCACACCCCCACGCCAACAATTTAGTCACCATTGACGTTAGGCTCACTGATCTATAGTTAGCTGTATTTTCCGTACTTTCTTAAATAATGACACTATGTTAGCAGCCCTCCAGTCTTTTGACGCCTCACCAGTGTAAATCAATAATACAGATATATCAGCAAAAGACTTGAGCAATCTCTTTCCGAGCTTCCCACAAACTTCTGGGATACAACTGATCAGGTCCCAGGGATTTGTTCACCTTTGAATGTTTTAAAATGTCCGATATCTCCTTGTAATATAGATACTATTCAAGATATCACTATATATTTCTTCCTTCTCTCACTGTTGTAAACTCCTCTACATTAAATACTGAGGAGAAATACTTGTTTAGTAACCCTTCCATCTCCTATGGTTTCGCACATAGGTAGCCTTACTGACCTGTAAGGTGCCCTATTCTCTCCCTAGTTAATATTTTGCCATTAAAGGACGTGTAGAGTTGCTTCAATGCCTCGTTAACCCTATTTCTAAAGCAATCTCATGTCCATATTTTTCTGGCTGGAGTTCCCCATTGACTATACACTTACTACCCTTTTACCCCTCTCGGGACTCACTTGATCTCAGCTCTGTTTACCTGACATATGCCTCCTTCCTTATCTTGACCAGAGCATCAATATATCTAGCCATCCAGCACTCCCTGCACCCACCAGCCTTGCCCATCTCACTGACACCAAGTTGTAATCGCCTTGCATTTTCCAACCATCCCTTTACCTGCAAATCGGGTTTCCTAATTAGCCTTTCACAGGGCTCACCTAACACTTTCAAAATTGACCTTATTCAAAGTAGGAATTTTAATGTTTACATCAGGTCGTTCCTATTCCACAACTAGTTTGAAACTAATATTTATGTGTAACAGATTTGAAAGTTAAATAAACACTTCCTGCCCCTCTGGAACAGGTTCGAGAGGCTGAATTTGCTCCTCCTGTCACTCTGTAATAGACTGGAGAGGCTGAATGACTTCCTCCTGTCCCTCTGAAATAGACTCAAGAGACTTCATGGCACCCTCCTGTCCCTGTGTAACGATCCCCAGACATCAAATGACACAGCAACCCATGGATTACGCACTGCTGGTAAACTGTATCTAATGGTGGTCCAATCATTCTCAGTTACAGAAACACAGAGAACACAATGTACTCCAGGTGCCCTCTCAGTAGCACCTCATACAGCTGTAGTGACACATCCCTTTGTTTTGAATGATTCTGTTGGCAAAATGTGCCAATATTCCAGTTTTCCACCTTTTCAAGTAGCAACAGACTAATATGGGCTGAATGGCTTTCTCTTATCCTCAGAGCTAGAACGAACAGAGTTGTTGTCTCTGGTTTGTTACCCGTGCCACGTGATAGAGAGTCGAGGAATAGGGAGAGAGAACAGTTAAATGCGTGGCTACAGGGATGGTGCGGGAGGGAGGGATTCCGGTTTCTGGACAACTGGGGTTCTTTCTGGTGAAGGTGGGACCTCTATAAACAGGATGGTCTACACCTGAACCTGAGGGGCACCAGTATCCTTGGGGGGTGGTTTGCTAGTGCTCTTTGGGAGGGTTTAAACTAACTCTGCAGCGTCATGGGAACCTGGACTGCAGCTTTATGGTACAGGACCTTGAGTGTAGGGAGGTTAGGAACAAGGCATCGATCTCGAAGGAGGGTGCCTGTAAACAGAAAGTTGGCTTGAAGTGTGTATACTTCAATGCCAGAAGTATAAGAAATAAGGTAGGTGAACTTGCAGCGTGGGTTGGTACCTGGGACTTCGATGTTGTGGCTATTACAGAGACATGGGTAGAACAGGGGCAGGAATGGCTGTTGCAGGTTCCATGGTTTAAATGTTTTAGCAGGGTCAGAGATGGGGGTAAAAGAGGGGGTGGTGTGGCATTGCTTGTCAAGGATAGTATTACATCGGTGGAAAGGACGATGGAGGAAGACTTGCCATGTGAGGTAATTTGAGCTGAGGTTAGAAATAGGAAAGTTGAGGTCACCCTGTTAGGAGTTTTCTACAGGCCTCTCAATAGTTCGAGAGAAGTAGAGAAAAGTATTGCGAGGATGATTCAGGAGAAGAGTGAAAGTAGCAGTGTGGTTGTTATGGGGGACTTTAACTTCCCAGATATTGACTGGGAAAGCTATAGCTCGAGTTCGTTAGATGGGTCGGTGTTTGCCCAATGTGTGCAGGAGGGTTTCCTGACACAATATGTAGACAGGCCAACAAGAGGTGAGGCTATACTGGATTTGGTTCTAGGTAATGAACCATGCCAGGTGTTAGACTTGGACGTAGGTGAGCACTTCGGGGACAATGACCACAACTCGGTGACTTTTACTTTAGTGATGGAGAGGGATAAGTGTGCACTGCAGGGCAAGAGTTATAGCTGGGGGCAGAGAAATTATGATGCGGTGAGGCATGACTTAGGATGCGTGGATTGGAAAAATAGGCTTCAAGGGAAGAACACAAACGATATGTGGAGATTGTTCAAGGAACAGCTAATGGGTGTCCTTGATAAGTATGTACCAGTCAGGCAGGGAGTAAAGGGTGTTGTGAGGGAGCCGTGGTTTAATAAGGAATTGGAATACCTTGTGAAAGGGAATAGGGCGGCCTATGAAAAGATGAGGCGTGAAGGTTCAGTTGGGGCGATTGAGAGTTATAAGGTAGCCAGGAAGGATCTAAAGAGCAAGCTAAGAGCAGCGAGAAGGGGACATGAAAAGTCCTTAGTTGGTAGGATTAGGGAAAACCCGAAGGCTTTCTATAGGTATGTCAGGAATAAAAGGATGACTAGGGTAGGTATCGGTCCAGTCAAGGATAGTAGTGCGAAGTTGTGCGTGGAGGCGGAGGAGATTGGAGAGACACTAAATCAATACTTTTCATCAGTATTCACTCAGGAACAGGACACTATTGCTGATGTGAATATAGAATCACACGTGATTAGAATGGATGGCCTTGAGGTATGTAGGGAAGAGGTCTGGGGAATACTGGAAAGGATGAAAATAGATAAGTCCCCTGGGCCTGATGGCATTTTTCCTAGGATCCTCTGGGAAGCTAGGGAGGAGATAGCAGAGCCATTGGCCTTGATTTTTATGTCGTAATTGTCTACGGGAATACTGCCAGAGGACTGGAGGATAGCGAATGTGGTCCCCTTGTTCAAGAAGGGGAGTAGGGATAGCCCGAGTAACTATAGGCCAGTGAGTCTCACTTCTGTTGTGGGCAAACTCTTAGAGAGAATTGTAAGGGATAGGATTTATGAACATCTGGATAGGAATAATGTGATCAAGGATAGTCAGCATGGTTTTGTGAAGGGCAGGTCGTGCCTCACGAACCTTATTGAGTTCGTTGAGAAGGTGACTAAGGAGGTGGACGAGGATAAAGCAGTAGATGTGGTGTATATGGATTTTAGCAAGGCGTTCGATAAGGTATCCCATGGTAGGGTAATGCAAAAACTACGGAGGTATGGCATTGAGGGTGCATTAGAGGTTTGGATTAGGAATTGGCTGGCTGGAAGGAGACAGAGGGTAGTAGTTGATGGAATAGGTTCATCTTGGAGTGCAGTTACTAGCGGTGTTCGACAAGGGTCTGTTTTGGGACCATTGCTGTTTGTCATCATTATAAATGATCTAGAGGAGGGGCTTGAAAGCTGGGTGAGCAAGTTTGCGGACGACACGAAAGTCGGTGGAGTTGTGGACAGCGAAGAAGGATGTGGCAGGTTACAGCGGGATATAGATAAGTTGCAGAGCTGGGCAGAAAGGTGGCAAATGGAGTTCAATGTAGCTAAGTGTGAAGTCATTCACTTTGGTAGGAGTAACAAGAAGATGGATTACTGGGCTAATGGTAGGCTACTTGGTAGTGTGGATGAGCAGAGGGATCTTGGTGTCCATGTACACAGATCTCTGAAAGTTGCCACCCAGCTAAATAGTGCTGTGAAGAAGGCATATGATGTACTGGGCTTCATTGGTAGAGGAATTGAGTTCCGGAGTCCTGAGGTCATGTTGCAGTTGTATAAGACTCTGGTGCGGCCTCAGCTGGAGTATTGCGTGCAGTTTTGGTCGCCATACTATAGGAAGGACGTGGAGGCATTGGAATGAGTGCAGAGGAGGTTTACCAGGATGTTGCCTGGCATGGTAGAAAGATCGTATGAGGAAAGGTTGAGGCACTTGGGGCTGTTCTTATTGGAGAAAAGAAGGTTTAGGGGAGATTTGATAGAGGTGTACAAGATGATTAGGGGTTTAGATAGGGTAGACACTGAGAACCTTTTTCTGTTAATGGAGTCAGCTGTTACTAGGGGACACAGCATTAAATTAAGAGGTGGTAGGTATAGGACAGATGTTAGGGGTAGATTCTTTACTCAGCGGGTTGTGATTTCATGGAATGCCCTGCCAGTAGCAGTGGTGAACTCTCCCTCTTTATGGTCATTTAAGCGGGCATTGGATAAGCATATGGAGGTTATTGGCCTAGTGTAGGTTAGGTAGACTTTGGTCGGCGCAACATCGAGGGCTGAAGGGCCTGTACTGTGCTGTATTTTTCTATGTTCTATGTTTTCTGTGTTCTTATCCCTCTGTAAGATCCCACAGGAACAGAATTATTTTGGCCAGTTACTGAGCAGGAGTCTCAATGCTCTGTCTCAAGGTTATGAAAGGATTTAATAACACGGCATTAAAACCATGAGTAGCCTCATACTGGTCAATAAGTACCGTACTTTGTGTTCAGGTATCTAGAAACTTGCCCACCTGACTTCTTTTTATGCAGCCGATCTGTTTTTTTTTATAACTGCCTCCTTTCATAAACAGAGTGGAACATATATAGACTGCGGCAGTGTTCTTTTAATATTCTCATATACAAGGAAAAAAAGATTAAAAAGTTTGAAAGATTTATGGTCCATCCCTCAGCAACCCTCAACTATTCCATCCAAAACCAGTAAATGAAAAGTGATGTATGGAACTGGTTAACTGAGTCTGTTTGTTCAGTGACTGTGATTAATGCAACCTCCATGGATTCTAATTATCCCAGTGGAGAGTTTCCAATTTTTAATGATAAATGGCCTCCGTACAATGAGTCAACCCATAACATGAGCGGGAGCATCACCGACAGCACTGCCGGGGATCAGCAGGTCCAGAGAGTGGGGGAGGAGAGATAAGACTCTGAGAACATTAGACGGAAATGTTCCAACAATGGATCAGAATTTGAGAACATTAGACTGGAATATTCCAAAAATGGATCAGAATCTGGGAACATTAGACTGGAATATTCCAACAATGGGTCAGAATCTGGGAACATTAGAGAGGAATATTCCAACAATAGACAGGAGCTTATCCGATTATGTTTGGTATCTTTCTCCATTTAATTGGTTGTCATTATCATGGCGGATCTATTACGCTCTTCTCATTATTCAATACTTCTATTATCCCGTCCTGGCTATCGTTGGTGTTCCTGGTGAGTGTCACTGTCCAGATTTTGTTTTCTATAAACCAGTTATGACTGTATTACTGTTATTTCATATAGTCTACACTATTTGCCAAAATTATTGTTCCTGTGGAATCTCTCAATCCAGATATTCACTTTACAGACCACTACTAACTGACATCAATGAAGGTGTTCAATTACTGTCTCGCTCTCTGCTCTGGCAGTGTTACTCCGGGTCTCTATGTTGACCTATTCTGTTTCAGGGGAGAACCACAATTCATTATATCATTGCCTTTGCTGTTAAGAGCATGGAGGTCATTGTCTACTGTTCTGGTTACAAACTCCACTTCCTCTACTGTTTCCATCCCATCCCTGGACAATATCTGCAGCAGAAACAGACACGTCACAAATGTGGGAGATCCCTTTGACACTGAGCTGATTCTTGACACCATTCCTTGACCATTTCTAACTTGAAATACTCACCACTCCAGAATATGTCCCACTGGTTTATTCCATCTGCTGTTTGAATCTTGAGATATGAAATACAGTCTTAATGAAGGCAAGAATCTGCTGCTGATGCTCCCGGCTTCAAACCTGCCCAAACAAATCTAATTCAAACTAACACCAAACTCCCATCCATCTGTCATTCATGCACGCTGACGTATATTGCTGTTGTGTCTGGCAATGCCTTTATTTTAACATTCTCAAACACTTTACTGTATCTGTCCATGAAACTTCTCTCGTTCTCTCTGTTGATTAACAAAAAGCCTGCCAGTTGTTCGTATTTAAAATTGTTCTCTTCATGTGCGTTCTTTCTCAGACAATGAGTTTCTCATTTAACCACGTCAATCACGCGCACACATGCACTCTCTCTCTCTCTCTCTCTCTCTGATGAACACACACACACAAGCAGAGAGAGCAAACCTTCCCACTGTAGGCAGTAACCTGATGTGAATATAGTTAGCATATGATAGTAAAGTTTGCAATACTCTCATACTGGGCAGATAGTGCAATTTACTGAGCAACACGCGAGCATGATCTGCACAGCCCTCCATGCGGGGATGTCATCTTGTCCCAGTTAATGTTGTTTGTGGTGTTCTATGAAGCAGATTCAGAATTTGATGTAACAAACCATTTCAGCTTATCTGGCAATGCCTTTATTGAATGTTCTCATTCTTGCAATTTTACTCACGAAGACCTCACTTCTCCAATTAGTCCCACTGCTCTGACTTTTTCCGCATATTTCCAGAACATCTTTTCAGTTAATTAACTGTCTATTTCAGTCGTTAATGTGAATCTCTCTGTCCCTTTGTATCTTTCCCTGGCCTTGGGTTTTGGCTCCCTAGTGTATCGAGTGCTGGCATTGTGTTGCTCAGAAATAATGAAATGGGGTGTGATAAGCGGTTGTTCACTTCCTGGTATGTCCCATATGATGGTCCATGGATAGGCGTGTTTCAGAAGTTATGAGAAACATCGTTGTAACTTGGTCAGTACCTGTGGCTGTCCCTCTCTGGTGATCTTGCGATCAGTAACACGAGGAAGCCCACTGAGTAAAGGACCAGGCATCTAAATTGCCTGATAATGCTGTCACTTTTTTTTAATAAAAGGTTATTTTATCCTTTTTTTTAGTAAGAGGTCTTAAAGGCCAAACTGCCTACTGAAAACGGCTCAAGTAAATAAATTACCGGGCTTTTAGGGTTTTTAAAAATAAATTGTAGTAACAATGGCCAGCTGGCACAGACCAGGCTTTCTAGGTTTCTTTTTATTGTAGCTATAACAATCACCAGGTGCTTGGGGTCACAGAAGTTTGGAAGTTTTAGTAAATTATCCCGAGCTGCTATTCTCTCTGGAACCTCACTTGATGCTGTTTCCTCCTGGATTGGAGAACCGTATGCAAGAACACATGTCTGAATGTTTCTTTTTACCAAGGGGTGTGTTTAGGTGATGTTAGTATATTGGAAAAGTTCATTTGTAGAAGGTACTGCATCCATTATTTGGTTAAGATTTCCAATAGTTAAGTTATTCTAAATTCCTCCTCATTTTGTCTGGATTTTCATTAGAGTGTTTAAATATATTGCGTTTTACTTAATGGTGAGTGGTTTGACTAGTAGCATCACATCTGGAACTCCCACTTTACATCGACCTTTAAAATAAGGAAAGATTGGCATCCAAGGTACCTTCTTAAAATAGTTTGAGGCGGTCTGGTTGGTCTATAGCAAACTGGGGTCTCTTGTCTGGTTCTAAGTCGATAATACCAAATTGGGTTTAGAATTACAATCCATACAGTATGCAAACAGGCCATTCGACCCAACATGTCCACACCGACCCTACGAGGAGTAACCTACCCAGACCCATTCCTTTACCCTATTGTTACACATCTACCCCGACTAAGGCACCTAACCCACACATCCCTGAAAACTATGAACAATTTATCATGGCCAATACACCTGACATGCACATCTTTGGATTGTGGGAGGATACCAAAGCATCCAGAATAAGCTCATGCCGACACTGGAGAGAATGCACCAGGAGACTATTGGGTTCAAAGGTCGCGTATGGTAGTTGCTCGTGTCTTTTTTCCCGATGTTGAATTCGGTTGGTATTTTTTGTATAAAGATTCAGACACCAAGAGTTCTCTGGGTGTGGAAAAGTAAAGTTGGGGGTTTTACAAAAGGTAATGAAGGCAAAACTGTAGGAATTGACAGACAAGCTGGAGTTGGGGTTGTGTTTGTCTGTGAGGAAATGTGAGATAATTACAGCGATAGCTGGGCAATTGCATTTGGTGGAAACGCCATGAGACTCTTTGGAAATGGCTAGAATTCAATTTCAAATGAGGCACCTTGAAAATGAGAAGGAATTGAAACAGTTTGAATTATGATGAAAAGTAGAAATAAAAGAAAGGGAAATGAAGAAGAACGAGAGAAAAGGACAGAAGAGAAGCAGAGAGTTTCAACTTAAAAAGTTAGCAATTAGAGATGAAAGTTGACAGAGAAGGCGGTGATGAAGGTAGACGGTAGGCTGGATGTGGAGGTTAGTGAGGTTGAGCAACCCTATTGTAAACAATGGTCTAATGGGGATTTGTGTAAATGACTGTTCCTTTGTCCCAGTCTCGAACGGTTGAGTGACTGCCTCCTGCTCCTTTGTCACAGTCTCGAAGATTTGAGTGACTGCCTCCTGTTCCTGTGTCCCAGTCTCGAACAGTTGAATGACTGCCTCCTGTTCCTTTGTCACAGTCTCGAACAGTTGAGTGACTGCCTCCTGTTCCTGTGTCAAAGTCTCGAGCAGTTGAGTGACTACCTCCTGTTCCTGTGTCACAGTCTCGAACAGTTGAGTGACTGCCTCCTGTTCCTTTGTCACAGTCTCGAACAGTTAAGTGACTGCCTCCTGTTCCTTTGTCCCAGTCTCGAACAGTTGAGTGATTGCCTCCTTTCTCCATGTACCAGGTTTCAGCAGCTGGGCGACTTCCTCCTAAGCAAAGTTTTGTGAAAGTAGATGTCCTCCTCCTGCTCCAGAGTAACAGGCTCCAATAGCTCTGTGCTTAACTGCTGCTTCTGTGGAATGGCCTCTTCACATTCTTTACAGCTTTTCTTGACTAAAAGCCTGTTTCTGTAAAACACCATCAAAATCTGAATGATGTATTTTTGTATTTGGCTGTCAGTAATTGAGCAAACAAGCTGACTGACAGAATTCAGAAGCTGAATAACCACCTTCTGTTCCAATGTTAAACACTTAATTGTCAATAGACTCTCAGAGATGTACAGCACAGAAAAAGATCCTTCGGTCTGATTATCCATACCGACCAACTATCCTAAATTAATCTCGTCCCCCTTGCCAGCAGTTGGCCCATCTCCCTCTAAACACTTCCCATGCGTGTATCCATCCAAATGCCTTTTAAATGGTGTAACTGTACCTGCCTCTACCACCTCTTTTGGCTGTTCAATCCACACATACAGCAGTCTCTATGTGAAAATGTTGTCCCTCATGTCCCTTTTTAAATCGTTCTCCTCTCATCTTTAAACTTTTTCTTCTTTATTTGGACTCGTCTATCCAGGGAAAAGACATTGACTGCTTACCTTATCTATGCCCCTCATGATTTTATAAACCTCTTTAATGTCCCCACTCAGCAATAACATTTGAAAATATTGCCAACCTATTCACACACTCCCTGTAATTCTCACCCTCCAACACCTGTAACATTCTTTCAAATCTCTTTTGCATCCTTTCAAGTTTGACAACATCTTTCCGACAGCAGGGAGCCCAGAATTAAAGGCAATATTACAAAAGTGGCCAAATATCCTGTACAGATCCAACACGTCATGCAAATACTTAGAGTCAAAGCACACACCAATAAAGGGAAGATCAACAAGTGGCTTCTTCACTATGTTGTCTAACTGTGACGGCACTTTCAAGGAACTGAGAACCTGCACCACAAGGTGCCTCACAGGACAGCGATCTGGGTTTAATTCCATCCCTGAATGACTGACTGTGTGGTGTGTGTACATTCTCCCCGTGTCTGTGTGAGTTTCCTCCGGGTACTATGTTTTCCTCTGACAGTATAAAGATATACAGGTAAGGGTAGATTAACCATCCTAATTTGTGCATGGTACCCTGGGATGTGTGGGCGAGGTGGATTAGCCATGGGAAATGCAGGCTCAGAGGGATAGGGTAGGGGTTTGTCCAGCGGGATACTGTTGAGAGGATCGGTGTAGCCTCGATGGGTAGAATAGCCTGTTTCCTCACTGTAGGGATTCCATAATTTCTGTGGAGTTATCCTTGATTGGCGACTTTCAACAGGACCCTACCTATATTTCATCCTCTGATATTTCTTGCCAAAATGCAACACCTCACATTTATCTCAAATAAACTCCATCTGCCACTCCTCGGCTCACCTAATCAACGCCTCATTATATTCTGAGACATTATTCTTCACTGTCGACATTACCACCAAAATTGGAATTATCTAATAACTTACTGACCATCCTTCACTTACTCACGTACAAATGATTTGAATAAGCAACAAAAGACTCACTATTGATCTTTGTGGCACGCCACTAGTCACAGGTCTCCAAGTTCAATGAACAAATGTCCACTGTCACGCCCTATCTCCAATATTCAAGAAAAAATTGGACCTAAATGACGAGCTCTCCAGGATTCCCGGCAGTCTAACCTTGATAACTAGTCTACCATGTAGAACATTTTGGTTTTCTTACTGAATTGCATAAAGACAACATCCACTGTCCTGCCGTCATCAATCATCTTCTTCACTTCCTCAAAAAAATCCACCCAGTCAGTGAGACGTGATCTCCAATGTACAAAGCTCTCTTCAGTCCTTGTCTTTCCAAATGCATATACATCCTTTCCATCAACACCCCCACCCCACCCCCCCGCCATCAATTTAGTCACCATTGACGTCAGGCTCACCAATCTATATTTAGCTGTATTTTCCTTACTTTCTTAAATAATGACACTATGTTAGCAGCCCTCCAGTCTTTTGACGCCTCACCAGTGTAAATCAATAATACAGATCTATCAGCAAAAGGGTGAACAAACTCTTTCCGAGCTTCCCACAAACTTCTGGGATACAACTGATCAGGTCACAGGGATTTGTTCACCTTTATATGTTTTAAAATGTGCGATATCTCCTTGTAAAATATAGATACTATTCAAGATATTACTATATATTTCTTCCTTCTCTCACTGTTGTAATCTCCTCTACATTAAATACTGAGGAGAAATACTTGTTTAGTAACCCTTCCACCTCCTATGGTTACGCACATAGGTAGCCTTACTGACCTGTAAGGTGCCCTATTCTCTCCCTAGTTATTATTTTGCCATTAAAGGACGTGTAGAGTTGCTTCAATGCCTCGTTAACCCTATTTCTAAAGCCATCTCATGTCCATATTTTTCTAGCTGGAGTTCCCCATTCACTATACACTTACTTCCCTTATACCCCTCTCGGGACTCACTTGATCTCAGCTCTGTTTACCTGACATATGCCTCCTTCCTTATCTTGACCAGAGCATCAATATATCTAGCTATCCAGCACTCCCTGCAGCCACCAGCCTCGCCCATCTCACTAATAGGAACACGATGGTTCTGGACTCTCTGACACCAAGTTGTAATCGCCTTGCATTTTCCAACCATCCCTTTCCCTGTGAATAGGGTATTATAATTAACCTTTCACCGGGCTCGCCTAACACTTTCAAGATTGGCCTTATTCAAAGTTAGAACTTTAATGTTTACATCAGGTCGTTCCTATTCCACAACTAGTTTGAAACTAATATTTATGTGTAACAGATTTGAAAGTTAAATAAACACTTCCTGCCCCTCTGGAACAGGTTCGAGAGGCTGAATTGGCTCCTCCTGTCCCTCTGTAATAGACTGGAGAGGCTGGAAGACCTCCTCCTGTCCCTCTGAAATAGACTCAAGAGACTTCATGGCATCCTCCTGTCCCTGTGTAACAGACCCGAGAGATCAAATGACACAGCAACCCATGGATTACGCACTGCCAGTAAACTGTATCTAATGGGGGTCCAACCATTCTCAGTTACAGAAACACAGAGAACACAATGTACTCCAGGTGCCCTCTCAGTAACAGCTCATACAGCTGCAGTGACACATCTCTTTGTTTTGAATGATTCTGTTGGCAAAATGTGCCAATATTCCAGTTTTCCACCTTTTCAAGTAGCAGCAGACTAATATGGGCTGAATGGCTTTCTCTTAACCCTCTGTAAGTTGCCCATAGGGACAGAATTGTTTTGTCCAGTTCCTGAGCAGCAGTCTCAATGCTCTGTCTCAAGGTTGTGCAAGGATTTGATAACAGGGCATTAAAACCTATTGGCCTCACACTGGTCAATAAGTACCGTACTTTGTGTTCAGGGATCTAGAAACTTGCCCAATAGACTTTTTTTTATGCAGCCGATCTGTTTTTTTTTGTAACTGCCTCCTTTCATAAACAGAGTGGAACATATCTAGACTGCTGCAGTGTTCTGTTAATATTCCCATATACAAGGAAAAAAAGATTTAAAAGATTGAAAGATTTATGGTCCATCCCTCAGCAACCCTCAACTATTCCACCCAAAACCAGTAAATGAAAAGTGATGTATGGAACTGGTTAACTGAGTCTGTTTGTTCAGTGACTGTGATTAATGCCAACCTCCATGGATTCTAATTATCCCAGTGGAGAGTGTCCATCTTTTAATGATAAGTTTCTCCGTACAATGTGTCAACCCATAGCATGAGCGGGAGCATCACCGACAGCACTGACAGGGATCAGCAAATCCAGAGAGTGGGGGAGGAGAGATAAGACTCTGAGAACATTAGACGGGAATGTTCCAACAATGGATCAGAATCTGGGAACATTAGACTGGAATATTCCAACAATGGATCAGAATCTGAGAACATTAGACAGGAATATTCCAACAATAGACAGGCGCTTATCCAATTATGTTTGGTATCTTTCTGCATCTAATTGGTTGTCATTATCATCGCAGATCTATTACGCTCTTCTCATTTTTCAATACTTCTATTATCCCTTCCTGGCTATCGTTGGTGTTCCTGGTGAGTGTTACTGTCCAGATTTTGTTTTCTATAAACCAGTTATCACTATATTATTGTTATTTCATATAGTCTACACTTCTTGCCAAAATTATTGTTCCTGTGGAATCTCTCAATCCAGATATTCACTTTACAGACCACTACTAACTGACATCAATGAAGGTGTTCAATTATTGTCTCGCTCTCTGCTCTGGCAATGTTACTCCGGGTCTCTATATTGACCTATTCTGTTTCCGGGGAGAACCATAATTCAATATATCATTGCCTTTGCTGTTAAGGGCATGGAGGTCATTGTCTACTGTTCTGGTTACAAACTCCACTTCCTCTACTGTTTCCATCCCATCCCTGGACAATATCTGCAGCAGAAGCAGACACGTCACAAATGTGGTAGATCCCTTTGACACTGAGCTGATTCTTGACACCATTCCTTGACCATTTCTAACTTGAGATACTCATCACTCCAGAATATGTCTCACTGGTTTATTCCATCTGCTGTTTGAATCTTGAGATATGAAATACAGTCTGAATGAAGGCAAGAATCTGCTGCTGATGCTCCCGGCGTCAAACCTGCCCAAACAAATCTGATTCAAACTAACACTAAACTCCCATCCATCTGTCATTCATGCACGCTGATGTATATTGCTGTTGTGTCTGGCAATGCCTTTATTTTAACATTCTCAAACACTTTACCTCATCTGTCCATGAAACTTCTCTCGTTCTCTGTGTTGACTAACAAAAAGCCTGCCAGTTGTTCGTATTTAAAACTGTTTTCTTCATGTGCGTTCTTTCTCAGACAATGAGTTTCTCATTTAACCACGTCAATCACGCGCACACACACTCTCTCTCTCTCTCTCTCCCTGATGAACACACACACACAAGCAGAGAGAGCAAACCTTCCCATTGTAGGCAGTAACCTGATGTGAATATATTTAGCACATGATAGCAAAGTTTGCAATACTCTCATACTGGGCAGATAGTGCAATTTACTGAGCAACACGCGAGCATGATCAGCACAGCTCTCCATACGGGGCTGTCATCTTGTCCCAGCTAATGTTGTTTATGATGTTCTGTGAAGCAGATTCAGAATTTGATGTAACAAACCATTTCAGCTAATCTGGCAATGCCTTTATTGAATGTTCTCATTCTTGTAATTTTACTCACGAAGATCTCACTTCTCCAGTTTGTCCCACTGCCCTGACTTTTTCCCCATATTTCCAAAACATCTTTTTAGTTAATTAACTGTCTGTTTCAGTCTTCAATGTGAATCTCTCTGTCCCTTTGTATCTTTCCCTGGCCTTGGGTTTTGGCTCCCTACTGTATCGAGTGCTGGCATTGTGTAGCTCAGAAATAATGAAATGGGGTGTGATAAGCGGTTGTTCACTTCCTGGTATGTCCCATATGATGGTCCATGGATAGGCGTGTTTCAGAAGTTATGAGAAACATCTTTGTAACTTGGTCAGTGCCTGTGGCTGTCCCTCTCTGGTGATCTTGCGATCAGTAACACGAGGAAGCACACTGAGTAAAGGACCAGGCACCTGATTGCCTGATAATGCTGTCAGTTTTTTTTTAAAGGAAGTTTATTTTATCCTTTTTTTAGTAAGAGATCTTAAAGGCCAAACCGCCTACTGAAAACGGCTCAAGTAAATAAATTACCGGGCTTTTAGGGTTTTTAAAAATAAATTGTTGTAACAATGGTCAGCTGGCACAGACAAGGCTTTCTAGATTTCTTTTTATTGTAACTATAACAATCACCAGGTGCTTGGGGTCCCAGAAGGTTGGAAGTTTTAGTAAATTATCCCGAGCTGCTATTCTCTCTGGAACATCACTTGATTCTGTTTCCTCCTGGATTGGAGAACCGTATGCAGGAACACATGTCTGAATGTTCCTTTTTACCAAGGGGTGTGTTTAGGTGACGTTAGTATATTGGAAAAGTTCACTTGTAGAAGATACTGCATCTATTATTCGGTTAAGATTTCCAATATTTAAGTTATTCTAAATTCCTCTTCATTTTGTCTGGATTTTCATTAGAGTGTTTAAATATATTGCGTTTTACTTAATGGTGAGTGGTTTGACTAGTAGCATCACATCTGGAACTCCCACTTCACATCTACCTTTAAAATAAGGAAAGATTGGCATCCAAGCTACCTTCTTAAAATAGTTTGAGGCGGTCTGGTCGGTCTATAGCAAACTGGGGTCTCTTGTCTGGTTCTAAGTCGATAATACCAAATTGGGTTTAGAATTACAATCCATACAGTATGCAAACAGGCCATTCGACCCAACATGTCCACACCGACCCTACGAGGAGTAACCTACCCAGACCCATTCCTTTACCCTATTGTTACACATCTACCCCGACTAAGGCACCTAACCCACACATCCCTGAAAACTATGAACAATTTATCATGGCCAATACACCTGACATGTACATCTTTGGATTGTGGGAGGAAACCAAAGCATCCAGAATAAGCTCATGCCGACACTGGAGAGAATGCACCAGGAGACTATTGGGTTCAAAGGTCGCGTATGGTAGTTGCTAGTGTCTTTTTTCCCGATGTTGAATTCGGTTGGTATTTTTTGTATAAAGATTCAGTCACCAAGAATTCTCTGGGTGTGGAAATGTGAAGTTGTGGTTTTTACAACAGGTAATGAAGGCAAAACTGTAAGAATTGACAGACAAGCTGGAGTTGGGTTTGCGATTGTCTGTGAGAAAATGAGAGATAATTACAGCTATAGCTCGGCAATTATATTTGGTGGAAACGCCATCAGACTCTTTGGAAATGGCTGGAATTCAATTTCAAATGAGGCACTTTGAAAATGAGAAGGAATTGAAACAGTTTGAATTATGATGAAAAGTAGAAATAAAAGAAAGGGAAATGAAGAAGAAAGAGAAAAAAGGGCAGAAGAAAAGCAAAGAGTTTCAACTTAAGAAGTTAGCAATTAGAGAATAAAGTTGACATAGAGGGCGGAGATGAAGATAGACGGTTGGCTGGATGAGGGGGTTAGTGAGGTTGAGCAACCCTATTGTAAACAATGGCCTAATGGGGATCTGTTTAAATGCATCCAGGCGTTCTCCAAATTTGATGAGAAGGATGGGGAAGCCTTTTGAATTTCGTTTGAGAAGTAGCTAAGCAAATGCAGACACCAGTGACCATGTGGATTTAGTTGATCCAAACAAGGCGGATAGGTATTTGCATCCCTATCGGATGAGGTATCTGGCCACTATGGAGTGGCCAGTATGCCAACTGAAAGTGCAGATGAACTTGGGCCAGAAGCTGACAGACAGCATTACAGGAATCTAAAAAAGTGTCTCTGGTTAAACGCGCATTGAGTTTGAAAGGATCAAACAAAGTAATTTTGAAAGGTCGGTAAGGGTATTAAAAACAGAGCAAACCTATGACACTCTTAGAGAGATTCTTATTTTGGAGAAGTTCAACAATTCACTTCCTGCAGTCGTGAGAACTCGTGTGGAAGAGCTGAGAGTTAAAATAGCAAGGTGAGAAGCTGAAATGGCTGATGATGCTGATTGAGTTCAGAAATCAAAGCTTGGATTCTGTGAGAGATTGAAGAATGTGTGAGATCTTCTTAAAACATATACCTGTGAAAGTAAGGTTTACTGGCATAGGCCAGTAGTAGCAGGTAAAGAGGTTAGAGCATTAAGAGGGACGGAAACATATAATTCTTTTACACGGAGACATGGGGAGCTATGTCATTCAGAAGGACTATTGAAAAGATGAGAAGTGCTCCATTATGTAACGTGTGGTTGGAGGGTCCAGCAGAAACATTAACAGATTTATTTCACAGTGGGGATGGAGGCCTTCAGCTTGGTTTTGGCGTTCCAACATTTCCACATTTAAATTGCCAATAACATACATGAGACAAATCTTTTTCACTGATCGTGACCCCTTAAAGTTTTTGGAGAAATTTAGGGAGAAGGATACCAGTCTGTTTCGATTGAGCTTATTATTGCTGCCATTAAATTTGAAATTATACAGGTGATAGGGCGAGAAAACCTAAGTTTTGACATCTTGTGGAGACTTGGATGAAGAAAGACAAAGGCACTCTGTGGCCGGAGTAAAATGACTGAAATCGAAATAGTTGTGAATATTTGTATGCTCAGAGTCAATGTAATATATATGCATTTCAGTCTGCTAATAGAGGAAGATTAGGAGGTCTAAAAGGAATTCACATTTGTGCATTGATGGATTATTTTATTAAAGAATGAGTTGTGAAGATATTATCATTGTAAAACGTTTATTTTCTATTGTTTTTTTTTGAAGAGACGTTTTAAAGGCAGAGGTGCAGAACTGCTGTCTGAAAACAGTTTAAGTAACTAACTGAGAAAGCCTTTAGGTTTCATTAAGACGGTGGTAACAATGGAAGGGCAGTGGCCAGCTCTCCCAGACCAGGTTTCCTCATTTTGTTTTTAGCTGCAGCATTCAGAAGCTGCTGGGGATCCCAGAAGGGTTGGAAGTTTCAATACATGATCCGAACTGCTTTTCTCTCTGAGCTCTTTGTTGATGTTGTAACCTCCAGGATTGGCAAACTGCTGTAAGGATCTGCATTTGAATATACAAAGCAAAGCAGTGTAAACCAAGAGGGTACCGTATCTAGTGTTTATGTAAGTGTTCCAACATATAAGCTCTCCCAAAATATTCTTTTCTTTGATTTTATTTTAACTAAAGCATTTGAATAGATTATATTTTGCTTAATGTTGAGTGGTTTGACCAGTCACAACATATCTGGAACGCACACCTCCCATCTATATTCAAAATAAGGAAAGGTTTTGGGTCTAAGCAGCCTTCTTAAAAATATTTTGGGGAGATCTGGACTGGTCCACAACACTTGTAGCCAAGGGATTTGTGATGACTCCTGTAATTGAAAATTAAGTGGAGGGGCTGGGGATGGTTTGCTGGAGGTTGTGCTGTGAGCTGCCTCAGACATGCAGGGAGACCTGAGGATTTGGTGACCCAACGCTGGATGCAGCATCTGCGTCTGTTACATGAACAACAAATGGAGCAGAGGCTGCAGAGAGGGGAACTCTGAAACCACGCAGTGAGTGTGTGTGGGGAAAGGGATCTGCTGTATCCACATTGGGTTTTCCAGGTACAGCTTCCCAAGCTTCACTTAACCCAGGAGCAGAGTGTGAGGGGACACTGATTGAACAAGGAGCTGGTCATAGAATGGTATCACCTCCACCTCCCTCAACACGACCTGCAGTTTCACACCAGGGGGAGGATGATGCTGGCAGTGGCTGTTAGGGTTACTGTTTCTCATACAGCTTCTATGATCCAGAACATTCCAGGCTGGACAAGGTGACACATCCATCATTTCCCAATATCTCAACATCAATGTCACCATTCGGTGATGGAGAATATACATCCAGTATAGTGGGATTTCCGATGGTGTACAGTGCATCTGCAGAGTACCCATGTCAATGGGGAGAGGTAGAGGAACTGAAGGATTTCTCTCTCTATTAATGTAATGCATGCACAGTACATCATGTTGGCGAATACCCACTGTCCTGGTAGCAGTCATGGCCTCTTCATTCAGAAGCAGTCAGGCATTTTCATCGTCATCGGGTCTCCACGTGGTAAGAAATGAATATATCTTGGATAAAGGACATCCTCTTGATGCAGGTTTCAAAACACCATCCCCACCATCAATCAATCACATCAAAGTATTCCATGTGTACGCAGAGCAATGTGGTCACTTGGAGTGTCTGGGAGCTGACAATCAGGGATGGAGCAAAACCTGCCATTTCTGAACGGGTCTGAGTGAACCTCCCAGTACACAGTATTACTAGGTCCTGTAATCCCTCTCCATTTCAGTAACATACTGCCTTCCATTATTTCTGTAAATGAAATCACAGGGTATATCATGTTAGATTCCACCTGACAAACTATTATCTATTGTCTTTACCTCTCTGAATCTATTTGCAGACTCTCCACCCTCTCTTCATAAAGTAATCTCTTGCTTATCACAGCGACATCACCAAACTCAGCATCTGTATATCTGTTCCATCTTCCTGATCATTAATATAGAATGTAAATAGTTGAGAACCCAGCGCTGGTCACTGTTCTCTCTAACTGCTTTCTCCTGAGTGCCTGCTTCCTGCATGATACCCAATCCTCCCTCATTCCTATACAACACAGTCCAACAGTTGAATAAGAACTAGGAGAATTTGTGAGGAATCCAACCGCTCGATGAGGCTGATGTCAACGCGGCCTCTGTTCCAATTTCCTGCCATCTCTCAATCCTAAAACTCTAGTCTCTTGTTGTAGATTGCGCCACATGAAAACAAAATCCACCCACATCTACACTTTCAATTACTTTTCGAATTTTACAGAACTCAATGAGATTTCCTTTCATTCTTATAAACTCGAGCGTATCGGCCTAAACTGCTCAATTTCCCTTCATAAGACAAACACTTCAAATATGGAATCAATCGAATGAAGCTCTTCTGAATTGCCTCCAATGGAAATATCTCATTCTGCAGGACACCCAAACTGTACTCCAGTTGCAGCCTCACTAATGCCTTGCATAGCTACACCAACACTCCCTACTCTGTCCTTTTATAAGTAAACACTGAAATTATGTTTGCATTTCTCATTACTTGCAGTACCCGCATGCAGGTTTTCTGTGATATGCAAGCAGACATCCAGATCCCTCTGCACCTAAGCACTTTGAACTTTCTCGCCATTTAGATAATAATTTGTCTCTCCATTAATACTGGCCAACTTGAATAGCACCATTTTTTTTTCTCAAGGTTTGTGAAGGTTTGTAGCTCAGGTTGAGATTTGGGGTGTATGTTTGCTCCTTCAGCTGTAGTTTTGATATCCAGACGTTTCGTTACCTGGCTAGGTACATCATCAGTGGCGACCTCCAAGTGAAGCGAAGCTGTTGTCTCCTGCTTTCTATTTATATCTTTCTCCTGGATGTGGTTTCTGGAGTTTGTGGTGATGTCATTTCCGGTTCGTTTTCTGAGGAGGTCATTGATGGCATCTAGATTTATGTGTGGTTTATGGCGTTGTGATTGGAGTGCCAGGCCTCTAGGAATTCTCTGGCATGCCTTTGCTTAGCTGCCCCACGGTAGATGTGTTGTCGCAGTCAAAAGGGTGGATTTTTTCATCCGTGTGTAGGGCTACGAGGGAGAGAGGGTCGTGTCTTTTTGTGGCTAGCTGGTGTTCGTGTATCCTGGTGGTTAACTTTCTTCCTGTTTGTCCTACGAAGTGTTTGTGGCAGTCCTTGCATGGAATTTTGTTGATGTCATTGGTTTTGTCCATGGGTTGTACTGCGTCTTTTAAGTTTGTTAGTTTTTGTTTGAGAGTGTTGGTGGGTTTGTGTGCTACTAGGATTCCGATGAGTCTCAGTAGTCTGGCTGTCATTTCTGAAACTTCTTTGATGTATGGTAAGGTGGTTAGGGTTTCTGGCTGTGTTTGGTCTGATTGTCGTGGTTTGTCCTTGAGGAATCTGCGCACTGTATTTCTTGAGTATCCGTTCGTCTTGAATACATCGTATAGGTGGTTCTCGCTGTTTTGCGTATCTCGTCTGAGTTCGTTGGAATAGGGTCCTGATACAGCTTCATTTGTGTGTGTTGAGATGATTGCTGGTGTAGTTAAGTATTTGGTCAGTGTTTGTCGGTTCTCTCTATATGCAGGTTTGTAGTTCTCCATTGTCCTTTGTTTCGACTGTGAAGTCCAGGAATGCGAGTTTGTTGTCGGTTTCTTCCTCCTTGGTGAACTTTATGCCTGTGAGAGTGTTGTTGATGATGTTAAATGTCTCTTCTATCTTGTTTCATTTCGTGATGCCAAAAGTGTCATCTACGTAGCGAACCCAGATATTTGGTTTGATGATTGGTAGGGCTGTTTCTAGTCCTTGCATTACCGCTTCTACTATGAATCCTGATAAAGTGGAGATCCCATGGGTGTGTCGTTGGTTTGCTTGCAGACTATGTTTTTGAAGGTGAAGTGGGTGGTGAGGCACAGGTCCATTAGCTTCATGATATTTTCTTTGGTAATGTGATTGATGGTGGTTGGTGTGTGTGTGATGGTCTCTTCTAAAAGTGTTGTAAGTGTTTCCGTTGCCAGGTCGATATTAATGGAGGTGAACAGTGCTGTTATGTCGAATGAGATCATTGCATCGTCTTCCTCTATGTTGGCGTTTTTGATGATTTTTAGGACTTCCTGGGTGGAGTGGATGGAGTGTTGTGACTCTTCTACTAGGTATTTTAGTCTTGCGAGTAGTTCTTTGGCTCGTCTGTAAATTGGTGTTCTGGGTAGTGCGACTATGGGTCTGAGGGGGGCTCCTGGTTTATGGATTCTTGGTAGTCCGTAGAATTGTGGGGTATTGGTCCCATCGGGTTTCATTTTCTGGAATTCTGTCTTGTTTAATTGTCCGGAATTGTGTAATGTTCTTAGGAGATAAGTAATTTTGCTTCCTAGTTGTGTGGTCGGGTAAAGCGCCACCTGTTGGTAGGTGTTGGTACCTGCGAGTAGTGCATTAGATTTTTCGATGTCGTCCCTTCTGTTCAGGATGACTGTGAGCGACCTTTGTCTTCAGGTAATACAATGAAGTCTTTGTCTTTTTTGAGGTTTTCTAGGGCTTTCTTTTCTTGTGTGGTCAGTTTGTTTTCCTTCCCTCTTTCGGCTGAGAATAGGTGCAACTATCTGTCTGATCGTTTGTTGTGTTTCTTCCATGAGATTGTTGCCCTTCAATGTGGTTTCTAATGCCGCTAGTAATTCCTTCTTGTCAGCGGCTCGGTAATTGAAATTTAATCCTTTGACTAGTACCGCTTTTTCTGTGTCTGATAGGGTCCGGTCTGATAAGTTCTTTATCCATGCCCCTGTGTTAGCGGTTTTGTGTTTTTTTTGTGAGTTTGTCCAGTTTTTTCTTCACGTCCCGATTTTTCTTTATCTGTCTTTGTCGGTGTTTGGTGTTGATGGCTTGTTCTATCACGTCTGACCATACTTGGTTTGTTGCTTGTTTGAATAACGGCTTATGGCGCGCAATTTCCCGTTTGTATTTTCAGAGTCTGTGGTGGGCGTCATTGATTAATTCTCGGAGCATTCTGCGGCCGTTTTGTTCTGTTAAACTTTTGGCTTGAGGTGTTTTTATCGGCGTTTATATTGCAGACATTTTGGCAGTAGTTGTTTTCTTAAACATTCATGCAGGAAGTACAGCTGTTTGCGAGTGGAACTCTCTCGGATGGCATTCCTTTCCCATCTACTGGCAAGTTGTAGCGTGTTGCGCTCATGGCTTTTGCAAAGTTTGTGAAGGTTTGTAGCTCAGGTTGAGATTTAGGATGTTGGTTTGCTGGCTGAGTTGTAGGTTTGATATCCAGACGTTTCATTACCTGGCGAGATAACATCAATGGTGGCGACCTCCAAGTGAAGCGAAGCTGTTGTCTCCTGCTTTCTATTTATATCTTTCTCCTGGATGTGGTTCCTGGGGTTTGTGGTGATGTCATTTCCGATTCGTTTTCTGAGGAGTTGATAGATGGCAACTAGATCTATGTGTTTGTTTATGGCGTTGTGGTTGGAGTGCCAGGCCTGTAGGAATTCTCTGGCATGTCTTTGCTTAGCCTGTCCTAGGATAGATGTGTTGTCCCAGTCGAAATGGTGGCTTTTCTTTGTGGTGGTACTCCAAACACAACGCCAGAAACAAACATATAGATTTAGATGCCATCTATCAATCTCTCAGAAAACGAACCGGAAATGACATCACCACAAACCCCAGGAACCCCATCCAGGAGAAAGATATAAATAGAAAGCAGGAGACAACAGCTTCGCTTCACTTGGAGGTCGCCACTGATGATGTTACCTCGCCAGGTAATGTCTGGATATCAAACCCACAGATCAGCGAGCAAACATACACCCTAAAATCCCAATATTTCTTCACTTTAATTTTCCTTGCTAAATGTTGGCCCATTCACCCAACCTATCCATATAGATTCAAAATCTCTTGCACCATCATTCTGAAGTAATTTCCCATCGATGTTAGTGTCATCTGAAAATGTGGCATCGTATTTTCTATCCCATCAACAGAGTACAGTCATTCCATCGATCACAAATGGTTGAGGCATGAGTCCTGAAATCAATGGCACCCCACAAATTACATTTGTCAAAAGAAAATTATACATTTATTCCATCTGACTCCATTTTGTTGGTTCACCAATCCTCCATCCAAGCTAATATATTACTCCTAGACCCATGTTGTCTGATCTTACCACTTACTCTTTGGAGAAGCGACATATCCGATGCCTTCCGGAAGACTAGATATGTTCCATCTCCAGGATTCCCATGACCCACCTTGTTTGTGACATCTTCAAATAACTCAAGCAAACAATTCAAACACGGTTTAGCCTTCGTAAAACCATGTCGACTCAGATGAATTGTGGTTTAACTTTGCAAATGTCCTGAACAATGGACTCTACCAATTTGCCTTAAATTACAATAGTTTATTGTTACACTTTCATCCATAATGTATACCATTATTACAAGCTCTTCCCTTTCGAAAAGCTTTACATTTTCTTTGAATTCCTGATTAAAAGGCACACGTTTTTAAGAGATTTGGTCCAAATGCTGTGTAAGAGCCACGTGTCGCTGAATGGACTCATTATCCTGCTGGTGTACACACTCGATAGGCTGACGTCTTTCTGGTGTTCACATGTTGCCATCTCCAAGGCCAGAATGGCATCCTCCTGTTGATGCTTTAGAGGATTGGGAGATTATGGAATGTTACTGTTGCTGTGTAACATTTTGAGGGACTGATGGGTCTTCTCATACTTCTCCATAACAGGTAGAAATACTGAACGGTCTCCTCATGTATCCCGGAGATGGGACCGAGGGATGGATTGTTCTTCTCTTGTTCCCACACAACAGACACGTGTCTAAATTGTCTCTTCCTTTCTCATGAAAGAACTGTCAGATAGTTTTTAATTCTTATCCAATTCCCTTGCAATAGGCTCGGTTGGTCTGAATGGCCTCCTGTTATCCCAGTGTAACAATCTCCAGTCAATGTGTGACCTCTTCCAGTTCCTATGTTACAGACTTGAGGAGGCTGAATGGACTGATCCTGTTGCTGTTTAACAGGATACTGGTGCAGCATGGCCTAATGTTATAGGCTCGAGGGGCTGATTGGCCTCCTTCTCTAAATGTATATCAGGCTCCAGGGGCTGAATAGCCTCGTCCTGTTTTGGTGTAACAGGGTCGAAGGCCTGAATATCCTCCTGTTGTTCCTGTGTAACAGGCTGGAGAACGGAATGGATTCCTCCATTATCTGTGTAATTCACTTCACTCGTTCACTCCTTCTGCCATTTATGTTCAAATAAGATCATCTTTAATCTTTGTAAACTCCAATGGCTACTGGGTCAACCTGATCATCATTTCATTATAAGCTAGCAACTTCATTGCAGGAATCAGTTGAGGGAACCATCTCTGATCTGCTTCCAATATAACAACATCCCTTCTTCATTGAAGAGATTAAATCTGTACACACTACTCCAGATGTGATCTCACTAAGAGCCTGTACAGCAGCAGCAACACTTTACCGGCCTGCTGGAAGATTCCCACCCAGGTTAGAGCTGTCTCAGCTCTCTGGGGGGATACAGAGCATTGTTGGAAGATCATTGTCTTTCTCTACTCCATCAGCCTAACGGGAGATCTGGAGTAATTATTGTTTGAGAAGATCATAAATGATGTGGCGAGATGATCTCTACCATCAATCTCCCCAGAGCCCTCATCGCTCAGATTCCACAGAATCTAGTAAGGTGGTGATTAAAAAAAACAGAAAGGAGGAGCAAACATTGATGGGAGTTATATATCAAAGTGAAAGCTGCAATGCAAATGTTGGACATGTTATAAAACAGGAAATGAGTTATACACATTTGTGGCTACTGCAGTGATAATGTACTGTTTAAGTTATATCTAAACTCTGCTAACCAATTGAATGCTAATGCTGGGAAAAATGGATTTCATGACCACGTGTGAGATGGTTTACATGAGCATTATGTTAAGCACTGAGCTCGATATCAGTTGATTTAGGAATTGGTGTTGAGTGATCAGAAGAGCTAATTGAAAAATTTGCTGGAAAGGACATTTTGGGAACAGTGACCACAATGTACTGGTTTTCTTTTATGCTGTTTGAGTACACGACAGTTTTTGTTTTATTTGAAGTAACTCTTATAAATCTGAGTCATGCAAGCCATCAAGGTGTGAGGAGAAAGTCGGGACTACAGATGCTGGCGATCAGAGGCGAAGAGTGTGGTGCTGGAAAAGCACAGTCAGGCAGCATACTAAGAACAGATAAATCGATGTTTCGGGCATAAGCCCCTCATCAGGAATGAAGCTTATGGGCCAAGGGGGCTGAGGGATAAATGAGAAGGGGGTGAGGTAGGGGAGAGGTTAGCAGGGATTGCAGTAGGTAGATGAAGGTGGGGTTGAAAGTGATAGGTGATGAAGGGAGACAGACCGCCTCATTTACTGCATCCATTGAACCCAATGTGTTCTTCTCTACATTGGCGAGGCAGAAGGTCAACTTGTGGAACATTTCAGAGAACATCTCTGGGACAGCCTCATTGAACAATTCCATCGCCTTGTGGCTGAGCACTTTACCTCCCCTTCCCACTCTGCTAGGGACATGAGGGTCCTGGACCTGCTCCATCGCCAAATCCGAGCCACCAGAAGCCTGCAGAAAGAAAGCCTCCTCTTCTGCCTTGGGACCCTCCAAACACAGGGGATCATAGTGGATTTCCCCATTTCCCCTAATCCCACCCTATCCCACTCCAACCCTCCAAGTCAGCATCGCCCTTTTGTACATTCCTATGCGTCCACCTTCCTTGCTATCAATCTGGTCCACCCTCCTCTCCGATTAACACTTTCAACCCCACCTTCACTTACCTATTTGATGAAAGGAGGCAGCTTTGAAAAATGCCAAGTTGTAGTAATCCAGTGGATTCAGAGAAATGTAGGACTCAGCAAAGGATGACCAAGAAACTGAGAAGAAAATCGAAAAGAGAAAAAGCATGCAAACGAAAGAAAAACATAAAAACTGCTAAAAAGCATCTATCAATGTATGAAAAAAAATAAAAACAAGGTCAAATGTGGAACAGTTGGTGTGCGTTCAGGATAGTTTATTGCAGAGAACAGAGAAATCTCAGGGAAAAGAAACAGTTTATTTGCATCTATCTTCATTGGAAGAATGTCCAGAAATTCTTCCAGGAATACTAAGTCACCATGGGACTTGTGTAAGTAAAGTCTTAGATTATTCTTATCAATGTTGAGGTCATCTTTGAAAAGGAAGCTGGATTGAATATTTATAAATCTGACAGACCAGATGTACTTCATACAAGGATTTATGAGGAATCAGCAATAGACATGTTGATTGCGTCGTGGATTTTTACTTTATCTTCCGACACATTCTCGAAAGTCATTTAGCCAATCTGCATAAGGCAAAGTTTTCAAATATTATCCAACAGTTTAAGAAAGGATGAAGATGGAGAGGGATGAACTACAGAGCAGTTATCTTGTCATCCACAGTCGGGTGTCTGTTGGACTCGATTACAAAGAACATGCTACTAGACATGTAGAAGGAAAATACATAACTTGGGAGTGTGAGAATATACCGATGAAAGGAAAACCAGAAGTGGCAAACTTTTTTTTTGGAATGGTTTGAAGATGATTCTTGTGGACATAGGTAATGAAGAACCAATGGATAACGTAGAGTTGAATATTCATGAGATTTTTTAAAAAAACTCACAAAGTAAGCTCATAAGAAAAGTTAAAGCGAGAGGTATTAGGAAGAACAGATGAAAATAGCAAAGAAAAAATTAGTTTTACATTCAGGTGATTGTAATTAGAATATAGAAGACGTCATACACCAGTTGTATCGAGTGTTCATGAGAGTATTTTGTATTGTTCGGAGTCCCAATCTAAGAAATAAGATATTGACTACAGAGGAACTGCAAAAGGTATTATTTAGATTCATCCCTAAAACAGCAAGATTTTCTGATGTGGAAACTCACCCTGTGATCTCGAGTTTTGAAACATGAGAGGTGGTTCCAGTGAAACTTAGAAACATAGAGGGGACTGAATAACAGGGACATGGAGAAGTACAAGTAGGTGAGATCAGGGAGAATCCCATGATATTCTCCAGGGAGAAGTAGAACAGAATAATCAGCAAACAGGTAGTGTCCATTAGAAACCAAAGGGGCAATCTGTGTGTCAAGCTGGAGAACATTGATGGATTGTTACATGAGACTTTCACATCTATTTTACTTTAGAGACGGAGAAGACAAGTACAGAATTCAAGGAGATGGATGAGGAAACTCTTGAACAGATTGATGTAAACTATGATAAAGGATTTGAGGCTTTGTTCTGTATAAATTTGGACCAATCTCCATGTCTGAATGAGTTGTATCACACGCGGCTGTTGGGGTGAAGGAGGAAAGACCCTGACTGAATATTTTAATTAGAATCTGACCGTAGGGGAGGCGCTAGAGAACTGGAGAACTGCTAACACGATTCCACTTCACAGTTCGGGTGGGAGAGATAGACCAGGGAACTATAGACGAGCGAGTATTAGGTCACTGTTAAGGAAACTACTGGAGAAAATAGGGAAGGAGAAAATTGAACTCCAATCAGAGTCGCAAGGTCTGATCAGGGATAATCCATCATGACTTTATCAGAAGGAAGTGACATCTAATGGATGTGATTGAATTAGTTTGAGGAGGTCGATTGTTTAGCTTTGTAGGAAAGCCTTTGACAAATTTCCAGCTGGGAAACTGAAAAATAATGTAAAATCTCACAATATAAATGATAACTTGACAAGTTCCAACGAAAATTGTCTTTTGGCAGTAGGCAGAGGGTAGTGAGAGAAGGCTGTTTGTGTGACAGGAGACCAGTGTCCCCTGGTGTACCACAGGGATCAGTGATGTGTCCGTTATTATTTGTGTTATTCATAACAAAAACAAATGTGAATGTGGAGTGGGCTAGGTGGAGAGTCAGGGAGGTGTGATAAGTAAGTGTACGTTTGACACAAAGATTGACCAGTTGGTTTGCAGTGAGGAGGAAAGCCTTAAGTTACAGGAAGATGCAGATGAAATGGTCAGATGGGCAGATCAATGGCAGATGGAATGTAACCCTGATAAATGTGAGGTGATGCACATTGGGAGAAGGAATCAGGCAGGGGAGGACTCAATGAATGGCAGCACACTGGGAAGCTCAGATTGTGCTTCTCCACACATCCCTGAATATGACTGGGCAGATTAATGCTTAAAAATGTGTTGCTGGAAAAGCACACATTTCGGGCAGATTCCTGAAGAAGGGTTTATGCTAGAAACGGCGATTCTCCTGCCCCTTTGATGCTGCCTGACCTGCTGCGCTTTTCCAGCAACACATTTTTAAAGCACTGATCTCCAGCATCTGCAGTCCTCACTTTCTGCTGCGCAGGTTAATGGACTAGTTAAGAATTGGACCTTGAGTATTGTGTTTCCTAATCAGGGTGTAGACATAAGACCTTCCAGGGCTTTGGTTCGGCCAAAATGGAGTACTGTTTGTAGCTCTGGGAGCCACATTCCAGGAAGGATGTGATTGCACTGGAGGGAGTGCAGAGGTGATTCACCAGCATGTTCCCTCGGGTAGAACATATCAGCTATGGAGAGAGGCTGGATAAGCTCGGGTTGTTTACTTTGGAGCAGAGAAAGCTGAGGAGTCAGTGATTCAGAAGGATAAGATTATAAGCGACACGGACAGGGGGGATAGACAGCAGCTGTTCCTTTTAGTCAGTGGGTCAAGAACAAAGGAGCACACTTTTAAAGTGAAAAGTTTGAGGTTCAGAGATGATTTAAACATTTTTTCACCTCGAGGTGTGGGCTTCTGGGATTACTTCCTGAGAGGGAAATTATCACGAGTAACCTCACAATCGTTAAAAAGTACTTGGACAAGCACTTGGAAGTGTCATAACATTCCAGGCTATGGGACTGCTGTAGAAAGTGGGACTAATATAGATCGTGCTGTACTTCTGTTGGCACAGAGTCTTTGCTCCTGTGAGTGTACCATGTGGAAGGTCAATTATTGGAGCATTTTAAGGCAGGAATTGATGGGTTTCTGAAGAGTTATATTCATAATGGTTATAAGTGTGAACTGTAATAGCATGTTAAATTATGTCAATGTGAGAAATATGAGAAAACAAGTGTAGTTTCCTTACAGTTTGGAACCAGAGAATGGAGAATGGGGAACAGGGAAATGGCAGAACTATGAAGCCACTACTTCAGTTCTGTCTTCACAAAACTTTCTAACAATATAAGAAAAACCAAGTCTGGTGTGGGAAAATGATAGAGTACGTGGAACACAGAACATAGTAAGTAAATGGTTTAGCAGAAGTTATTGTGGCTGAAAGTAATAGTCATAGATAACACTAACATAGATTTATGAAATGGGAATTATGTTTGAGAAGCAGACTGGCTGACAAATGAAAGAGCAGTAATGGATGTAAAACATTTTGATTTTTAGGAAAATGTTGGTAAAGCTCCAAGCCCAATTTGCAATATCAAATCTGAGTGGATTGGGGCGAATATATGGACATGTTTCGAGAATGGGACAGCTGGCAGTAAACAGTGAATAGAAATAAACAGACTCATCAAGCAACAGCCTGACATTGTCTGTAAGGTATGATTCTCTGAGTATGACTATGACCTAGACACCCCATCACCTTCCCCGGATATGTTCTGTCTCATCAGCAGGATGGACACAGCAGAGGTGGCGGCACAGTGGGATGCAGTTAGAAGGGAATTGCTCTTGGAGTCCTCAACAGTGTCTCCGTATCCCATGGCATTAGTTTGCATTTGGGAAAGGAAACCTCCTGCTGATTACCAAGTACCAGCATTCTCAACTGATGTATCAGTACTCCTCCATGCTGACCAACACTTGGAGGAAGCACTGAGGGTAGCATTCTGGGTGGGGTATCTCAATGTTCACCACCAACAGTATCTCAGCTACAGCATTATTGATCGAGAAGGCTGGGTCCTAAAGGATATAACTGCTAGAGTGGTTCTGCGGCAGGCAGTGAAGGAACCAACAAGAGGAAAATATACACTTGACCACGGCCTTACTAATCTGCCAGTTGCAGAAGTATCTGTCCATGACAGTATCGGTAAGAGTGACCACCGCATAGTCATTGTGGAGAAAAAGTCACACCTACACATTGAGAATAACATTCACCATTTTGGCTGGTACTATCACAGTGCGAAATAGGGCAGACTTCGAACAGATCTAACAGTTCAAGTCTGGGTGTCCATAAGGTGCTGTGGTTCATCTATAGGAGCAGAATTATACAGCCACACAACCTCATGACCTGGCATATCCCCCTCGCAACAATTACCATCAATCCAGAGGATCAACATTGGTTCAATGGATGTGCAGGATGGCAGGAGCAGCACCAGGCAAAACTGACAATGAAGTGTCAGCCTGGTGAAGCCACCAAACAGGACTACTCGAGGGCCAAACAGCATAAGCAGTAAGTGATAGACAGAGCTAAGTGATCCCACAAGCAACGGTTCAGATCTAAGCTCTGCAGTCCTTCCACATCTAGTCGAGAAACGTTGGAGACAATTAAACAATTCACTGGAGGAAGAGGTTTCACAAATAACGCCTTCCTCCATGATGGAAGAGCCCAGCACTTCAGTGTATAAGATAAGGCTGATGCACTCGTAACAACTTTCAGTCAGAAATGCTGAGTGGATGATCCATTTCAGCCTCCTCCAGTGGTCCTCAGCGTTTCAGTTACCAGTCATCAACCAATTCGATTCAGTCCACGCGATATCCAGAAACGGTTGGAGATACGGGATACTCTATGGGACCCATACTCTGACAACATTCTGGCAATAGTACTGGAAACTTGTGCTCCTTAACTTGCCACTCCCCCAGCCAAACTGTTTCAATACAGTTACAACAATGGCTTTTCCTGATTATGTGGAAAATTACCCCAAGTATCTCCTGTATATAAAAAGCAGAACAAATCCAATCCGGCCAATTACTACTCCATCGGTCTACTCTCGATCATCAGTAAAGTGGTGGGAGGTCTCAGTGCTTTTAAGCAGCAACCTGCTCATCAATACCCTGTCAATGACGCCCAGTTTGGGCTCCACCAGGGCCACTCAACTCCAGACCTCATTACCTTGATTCAAACATGGACAAAAGAGATGAATTCCAGAGGTAGGGTGAGAGTGATAGCCCTTAATTTCAAGGCTGCATTCGACCTTGTGTGGTATCAAGGTGCTTTTGCAACACTGGATTCAATGGGTATCAGAGGCAAAATCCCGGCTGGTTAGAATCATACCTGACACGTAGGAAGATGGTCATGGTTGATGAAGGACAGTCAACTCAGCTCCATGTCTGTAGGAGTCCCTCGAGCAGTGAACAGAAACTTCTTCATTGCTGCTTCATCAATAACCTTCCCTCCATGTTAAGGTCAGAAGTGGGGATGTTCCCCAATGATTGTACAATGTTCTGCAACATTTGTGGCTCCTCAGATACGGAAGCAGTCCATGTTCAAACACGACAAGATCTGGACAGTATCCAGGCTGGCAAGTGGCAAGTAATGTTGAGCCCACACGAATGCCAGACCATGACCATCACCAATAAAATACAATCTAACCTGCCCCTTGGCATTCAATGATGTTACTATCACTGAATCCCCCAGTATCAAAGTCCTGGTGGGTAATCATTGCTCAGAACCTCACTGGTCTCCCCACATGAACACTGTGACTATAAGAGCAAGTCCGAAGCTAGGAATGCTGCGGCGAGTAACTCACGTCCTGACTTCCAAAATTCTGTCCATCATCTACAATGCATGTCAATACAATATAGGTCAGAAGTGTGAAAGAAGACTCCCAGTTTGCCTGGATGAGTGCAGCCCCAACAACACTCCAGAAGCTTTATACCATCCAGGACAAAGCAGCCAGTTTGACTGTCCCTTCATTCACAATGCTCCACCATCAACGCACAGCAGCAGCAGTGTTTTACTATCCACATGCTGCAATGAAATGATTCACCAAAGATCCTCAGAAACCATCTTCCCAATTCACGACCACTTCTATCTAGAAGGACAAGGGCTACAGATGTATGGAAATACCATCATCTTTAGGTTCCCCTCCAAGCCATTCACCATCCTGACTTGGAAATATGTCACCGCTCCTTCACAGTCACTGGGTCAGAATCCTGGAATTCCCTCCCTAATGGCATTGGAGGTCAACCTCAGCAGGTGGATTGCAGCGTTCAACAAGGCAGCTCACCACCACCTTCTCAAGGGCAACTAGGGACAGACAATAAATGCTGGCCCAGCCAGTGACACCCAGATTGACGAAATACAGAAATAGAAATTAACAGAGGATGGTTGCTGAAGTATCACAGACATCGGTGTTTGGGGCCAAGCTGTTCACAATGTCCTTTAAACATTTGGTTGCTGGAATCAGATGCAATACGTCCCAGCCTGCAGACAGCACTAATGGATGTGGGATTGTGGGTGGGTGAAAGGGTAAATACGTGAAAGATGGAGAACAATGTGGATAGAGGTGACGGTGTGCCCTTTGGTGGAAATGATACACTGGAATCCTCCAATTTGAAAACGATTGGTTGAAACATATTGATTTACAAAGGGACATATGCTCCTTTTTGTTGTTTCCTTCTGCATCAACCTCTGAGGTCCCTGCAGCGCAGTGAGTTCTGTAACCAGAAGTCAATACTGGGCATGGCATTGACACGCTGACCAGTGTACACAGACCCACCAAGTGGGGAGCTATAACACGGAAAAGGATCTGCATCTCCTTGTGCATATGTCGCTGAAAGCAATATTGCAGAAACAGAAAGCAGTAAAGAAGATAAATGGTGTGTTGACCTTCATTTCAGGGGGATGTGAGTCCAGGAGAAAGGGTGTCTTACTGCAGCTGTACAGACCTTCGGAGACATCCCATCTCGAGCCTTGTGCAGCATTGTGTGCAGGCTTGGTCTCCTTACGTAATAAAGGACAAACATGACATTGAGGGAGAGCAGTGAAGGATGACCAAACTGATCTCTGGGATGCTGGGCTTGTTGTGGGAGCAGAGTTTGGGGTGACTGGGACAATATTCCATGGGGTTTAGGAAAATAAGTGGAGATCTCAGTGAAATATACAAAACTCTGACAGGGTGAGACAGATTAACAGCAGGGATGATATTCCCCTGGCTGGGATGACTAAAACAAGGAACCACAGTATTAGGTAAGGCAGGTCACTCTGCAATGAGATGAGAATAAATGTCTGCACTCACTGACTGGTGACCCTGGGGAATTGGCTTGCACCTGAAAACCAAGACACTGATTATAAATAAGGATTTAGAGACAGTAAAGGGATGGTGGGAGAGCAGGGGTACGGTGTGGAAATGAAGGGCCAACCATCATTACATGGAATTGGTTCGCAAACTCAATGGACCAAACGTACTACTGCATTTCCTATTTTATAGCTTCCCAAGGTTACTCACGTTAACGGATATGTACATCATGTGGGGTAATTGCATTGAGGAGATTTTTTTCCATGAACTAGAATGGGGGAGGCTCAATGTGTTGTATGACCTACTCCTTTCCCGCTGTTTCTGTGCAGTCTGTGGGAAAGCTCGGTAAATATTGTCACAAGTTCTCAGATGTTAAGAAGGAGGTCTCTGCAGAGTCGACAGGACTGTGTTCCCATTCCCTTTTCCGACACTGATGCTGAGGCCGGATGTTCTGTCCGGTTTCATCCTTTCAGACCTCGGAGCAGTTTGATACAAGTGAGTGCCTTGATTGGCCGTTTCAGAGACCATTGAAATGTTTATCACATGTCAGGGTCTTTGGAGTCAGTTTTAGGCCAGCCCAGGAAATCATGGGAGATTCACTTCCTAAAAGTACATTGGAGAAGGGAATTCTGTTTACAATCGATATTGGCTTCAAGGTCACTGTTACTGACCTCAGATTTTAGATCTCAATATTTTATTAATTGTCTTTAACTTCCACCAGCTGCCAGAGCATTAGCCTGGTCTGGATTAGTAATCAAGTGACATTTCCACAACAGCACCATCTCCACATGGGGACCTGTCAGAGACAACACTGAGCAGGGTATTTCTGTGCTGCTTGACAGCTCTGTCAAAAAGAACTCCCACCAACTTGACTGTCGTGATGGGACTGAGGGGGTGTTAAATGATCAGATTGTAATTATTCCCGTTTTAGGGAACGGGACTTAGCTGAGTAATTTTCAACATTGCCAGGGAGATGTCAGAGTTGGAGCTGGAATGAAAAAGCTCCCCCAGGGACACGGCTTGTTGTGCAGCACAGGTCTTCAGTCCTATCGCAGGAATGGTGGCCTGGCCCATTGCCTGTGTCATATCTACTGTGTTCAGCTGTTTCTTCATGTCACGTGCAGCGAATCACATTAGTTGAAGATTTGTGGGCATCATGGCGAGGGTGATGATTATCATCGACTCAACACTTCTGGCAGAGGATGGTGCAGATAAAACATCCTTCTCTTTTACACTGATGTGCAGGTCTGTTCCATTATTTAGGATGGGGATGTTTGTGGAGCCCTCTCCTCCAGTCATTTGTTTAATCGTCCATCACCATTTATAACTGAATGTGGCAGGACTGCAGGGCTTCGTTCAGATCTGTTGGTCAAGTCTGGTAGCTTTAATGAGTTAGCATCAGGTTAAGGTTCATGTGATTCTGACTCTGACATGTTCCCCCACACTGGTCACTGAGCCATAGATGGTGTTGATGGTAATGACAGACTGAGGTGTTATCCTGGCAAAAAGTTACAGGTTGTGGTTGGATGCTGTTCTGCTTCTCCTGCTGCTGTGGTCTAAAGCACTACATGAATACGCAGTTTCCAGCTGCAATATCTGCAATGCAATTCTGCTGTCTGTTCCCCAATTCTCACTGAGACCCATTCACCCATCAGTCCTGAACTCAGTGACCTAACCTGGTTTCTGATGTGGAAATACTTCCATTTCAAACTCTCATTCTGCTGAGGGTCTGTCTCCCCGGGACTTGCCTCCAATCTGACACATTCTGCAAATGCATTTAACTGATTTTAACTCAAATGTTTAATTCACCTGAATCTTTTCCCTTGAGAAATACAATCTTGTGTGTTTAAAGTGATTATTTTTCCTGTTTCTTTCCCTAATCATGATTAAGAGCTTTGTCGTGTCAGTGATACCAGAGTTATGTAGTTTCAGAGCCAATGAATTCTCTGGATTCCCAATCATCTTCACCACATTGTATATTTTCTCTTTTGATTTGATGCCTTATCATTCATGGCTGCTTTGTCCTCCCATGAGTATTGTTAGGACGGAAACTACCTTCCCGGTGTTCGTTTTGGAGAGAGGGAGACACCCGACCAGATTCAGAATACAACCCGCTTTATTTGGGAGAGAGAGAGAGAATCGTCTGTGATACAGCAAGCTGTCTGGCTTGCTGGAGAAGGCGCCTTCTGCTCTTCTGTTCGGGCTTGCTCCAGTTATACTCCTCACTGACTGCTCAGATTCCCGGCCGTGTCGAGGTGTCTGTTCGGTTCCTGCTGTGCTGAACAATAGTTCTGACATTCCGTGGCCAGCCGTCCCGTTTACTTAATCAATAAATACATTGTTGGCTTACAAACTCAACAGTCCATTTGTCATTTCTATACGTCTCATTACCCTACAGTTTCGATGGGTCACTTACATAAGCCAATTTGCAGCTAGTCTAACAGTTACACAATTACACATTTCAATGGAACCATTGAATGAACCAAAAATATGCGCGAATGTGGAAGCATAGTAAACTAGTATGGCAACGAATGCAAGAGATTCGGAGCGAAGAAAATAAAATAAGTAGTCTGCCCGTAGAACGCAAGTCTGTAGTCCAAAGAACCCCCAAGTGTAAACATTAGTTGTGAGTGTACGCTACCAGTCAGGTACTCGCCAGCGACCGGAAACCCATTGAAAAACTGTACTGTGCCCCGGTCATTCCGCAGACCAGGATGCTTCACAGGCCTGCAGCTCTGTCCGACACGGATGCAAAAGCCAGGCCTTCCCATAAAAACACGAACGTAGGCCACCACTTCCGAATTCAAGGCGCGACTGTGCCTGTCTTAGGTAGTCCCTCACCTGAGGAGACTCACCCGTCATTGGCGAACCAGTCATTCCTTATTGAGCAGTGGATAACCGTATCCATGTCAGAAGCGGCAAGGACCAACTCCGGGCAGTGGCCAGTGGCTCTCCGGTGGCCCCCGAGACCAGGCGAATCCATCGGGCGATATCGGATGATGTGTAGTAGTCACTGATGTGACGAGTAGATAAGTCGCCGGGGCACACAGCACACCTCAACCCATGACTGTAGCATACAACATAAATTTAAGTGTTGCCAATGTAAACGGTCAAAACAATTAAGGGGTCTTTGGACAACAGGCCTCACAATCCCAGGGTCTGAAGTAGAAGGGTTAGTACTGGGTAGTAGGAGGAAAAGAGGAAGCACAGACACGTACAGTGAGCCATAACACCCGACGGGAACAGACGAACCCAAACCAAAGGCACCGTGCCAGCTGTCATGCACCGGAGATAGAATGATAACAGTGCATTGCATACAGGACGGCAAAGCCGCTTCCGCTCTTCACTCGGAGAAGAGATCTCTGGCAGCGGGGCGCCCAAAAAGGCAATTGAAACCCGAGTTAAGCAGTCAGGAAACAGCTGGCTGTACAAAAACACAACAGGAATGAGAGAATAGCTAGTCACGACAATTGAGCTGGACATTGGTAAATGCAGTCATCGTGCAGGGTTTGTACTAACTGCAACTTGTACTTGATCCAAAATCACAAGTCAAAAAGTTTGTCAGGAGTGTCAACACGAATAGACAGGGCAGGCTCTGCTGCAGGGCAGCCAAACTTTCACTGTGACCAGAAAAGGACACTATGCAGGGGATTAGCAAATGTACTGCATGTAACAACCCATTATACATTCTCACAGGAAAATCTTAAAAGCGGGATGTCCTCATTTGTAGAAGACTTCGTGTCGCGACAAAAATGAGAGAAAAAGAACCCAATCTAAGCGCTTCTTCAGTTCGCCCCCAAGAGTACCCCGGAAAGTTCTAAAAGAAAACGCATGCAAGACAAACGTATTCAGAAATTATAACACGGCGGCGATAGGTCGATCTCCATCTCAGTCTCCGCCGATCTGCTTTTCCCATGGGAGGCATCCGCACACTCATGCAGTACAGCTTGGTAGGGCGGGGGTGCAGGAGATCTAGCATCGTCTTTGCCTGTAAATGCCCGGTCTATGGTCCGGGTCACTAGGGCTCTAATACAGGGAATACAGCAACAGCCACACGTAATAAAAATAGCAATGGAAATGCTCAGCCCTAGGGCTAGCTGCCCTAGGATTGTCCCCCACTGTCCGAAAGTCTTATTCAGCCAGTCCACTACCGGGTTACTAACCCCCCGACTGCATCTTCAACTCAGTGGCTAGAGCTCGCAGCTTCCTCAGGGTTCTAGTGAGCTTCCCATCTGGACCCGTATTATTTGCTATGGAAGTGCAGCACATAGCGCCAAACATTGCGCACACCCCTCCTTTCTCTGCCAAAGCATATCCAAAGCCTGTCTGCTCTGTAGGGCCATCAGCGAGGTCTGCGCAAGCTGTTCGTGAATTGCGTCCACTGCATCTACAGTCAGGTTGGCCAATCGCTGGACATTATAATGGACGAGATTAATTCTGTTAACATTCTTATTGGTGGTCACGGGGAAAATGGCAGCGAACAAGGGGAAACCCTCGAAGCCCGAGGCTATTTCGTCGGCCAACTTGTACTCGTCAGGGATGTTCCTGGCTTGCCCAATAGCATTTATCCAGACACTATGTGGGTTCTTCAAGTCCACTATACCAGTGGACGGGTTTATCCAGGTTTGACTCCCGATGGCCCGCCTGTAACGGCCATGGGCATCAACTCCCTGGGGGGGCTCCCGGAGGATGTAGTCTCCAGGGGCTCTTGGTGATAAGAAAGCGGGGCGTTAAGGGACACCAATACACACCTCCCCTCCCAATTCAGGGGAAGCCAATTGAAAAGATTCTTGCCTCCACAGTACCACCATAGGTCTGCTCGGCTCACAGTCAGTCTAGCGGCCTCGTCCTTGTTTTGGGAAGCATACGCTTAACCCAGTACTGTCAGCGCGGGGGGAAGCATACGCTTAACCCAATCCAGTCTGCGCAGGGGACCTGTCTACGTTCCCCTCTCTATTCGTCCCTCACCAGATCCACACTTCAAAGTACTTTAATGCTCACCAATTCCGACTCCTAGTGTAATTACTCACCGATAATACCCCCCGATTACTGATCCACTCCCGAACCCCACTCTCTTGATTCGCCGGACTCCGGAGTTCCAAACACCGATACCTAGCAGGCAAACAGACTGGCCCGATTCTCTCTCCCCAATTTCGGTTGGCAAAGGCTTGTGAGGCGCCGACTTAAACTAAGAATTTAGAATATTAAAACACTACACAAAAGCGACCTTTACACAAAGGGCGTCCCCGGACCCGATTTAAAGTGGCCGGCCTTTCGGCGACCCTCAACCCCTGCCAACAGGCGTGTCTCTACTCCTTCCACACGTTCAGGCTCACCATCTGTTAGGACGGAAACTACCGTCCCGGTGTTCGTTTTGGAGAGAGAAAGAGAGAGAGAGACACCCGACCAGATTCAGAATACAACCCGCTTTATTTGGGAGAGAGAGAGAGAATCGTCTGTGATACAGCAAGCTGTCTGGCTTGCTGGAGAAGGCGCCTTCTGCTCTTCTGTTCGGGCTTGCTCCAGTTATACTCCTCACTGACTGCTCAGATTCCTGGCCGTGTCGAGGTGTCTGTTCGGTTCCTGCTGTGCTGAACAATAGTTCCGACATTCCGTGGCCAGCCGTCCCGTTTACTTAATCAATAAATACATCGTTGGCTTACAAACTCAACATTCCATTTGTCATTTCTATACGTCTCATTACCCTACAGTTTCGATGGGTCACTTAAGTAAGCCAATTTGCAGCTAGTCTAACAGTTACACAATTACACATTTCAATGGAACCATTAGCAAGATAGCAGTGACTTTCTTCATGAGTAATGTCCGGCAGTTACGAGTTTCAATGTTTTAATGGAATGATTTGCATAATGTTTATCAGCTAGCCTTTTCTGTGGTTTGGTTAGAATGGCTGCAGCTTTTAGTCCAGCTGTAGTTTAACCCGTTCAGGCCCGGTGCAAAAAACACTTGTTTGTAACAGGTACAGTTATCTCACCCTCCCTGGATCTAAATTAAACATCGTACTAGTGAAAGCATCCCAACAGTATGTTTCATGTTCTTGGGGTTGCATTTCTTGTATTATCTTCCAAATTATCCCCAGAACCTCCTCCCATTGCTGCTCCATGGTCTTTCCTGCTCAGCTCCCCTTCCAATTAACTCTGGCCTGCTATGCCCGCATGTCTTTGTAGTTACATTGCTTAATCATAACCACATTACATCTTGAAGAGATGTAAACTAAAAGAAGGAGCTTTGAGAGATGGGACACGAAGAATAATTGGTGGAATTCTAAACCAGCTACAAAGGGAGAATGAGAGAGAGAGTATATAGATATGGAGATATGGAAAATGAGAAAACCACATTCTCGAAAGAAGCAGATGAACATCCTCCAATATTTTGGCAATGCCTGTGTGCTGTGGTCCTTTATACAGTGCACGTACAGCAGAGTATTATGTTCAAATGCTAAGTCTGATGCCAGAATATTTATCTCCAATAATGTGACTGACACTAGCTTTGGAAAGAACCCAGCAGGCCAATATATTGAAATAAGTTGGTACACCAGAATCAAGAATTTGAAGCACACATCCTGATAAGAATGAGAAATTAGAGTTGGGAATCCCAGAAAAAAGAGGGAACGTTGAGAGGATCAAATAATGTTTTAATATTTTATCAATTTTATACATCATTTGTGACTTATCTGCACACACACACATTGATTAAACAGTATATATACTATCTTTTTTCCACCATTGAAACTGTCCTGTTGTTGTGTTATGAGGATACATAAACACCAAGTAGTCACCAAAAGACATGCCGCACTATCACTATGTTCCATACATACAGACAAAGAAGGGCACCCCTTTGACTGGGACAAAGCACACACACATACTAAGACACGCAAGGACCTTCTTAGAGGAATGGTATTCTAACCAGAAGTCCACCAATAAACTCATCAATTTAGATTCTGTCTACATTCTATTGTTAAAATAACCGGAAATGACATCACCCAATTTAAGAAACATAGTCATGGTGACGAAACTTCTGAAAGCATACCTTCAAGCTCAGTGAGCTAACTTGCATACATATAAGTGTTTTTTTTTGTTTATTAGTGGAATTTAGCAGTTCTCTGTCGCTCACGTTTTGACAGATTATGATGTGAGGTAAGCTTTTCTGGGTATGTGGTTTTAATGAACAGAGGGGTTTGACATTGATGTTATAACAGTTTGGGGCCTTGCCATATGGCATTTGGACAGACTTGAACAGCTCTATGATACAACAGATCCCAGCAAATTCCAACTCATTGCAATTATTGACTTTGAGCTTCAAATGAAACCATTGGGAAAATTCGTTTAATTTTGTTACTTGTGGTTGGTTAAATGAAAAGTGAGGGAAATGGCTTTTAATATTACTGAAGAGGTTCCCGAATTTTCCAAGGAAATTTAGAAAGACAGAAGAAGGACATTTTTTTTAGAATGAGCAAATAGGTTGGAATTGGGTTTAACCAGGGAGAAAAGGGAAGCTGAAATTGTAATGGAGTTGGTCAAGCACTTTGATGTATCAGAGAAACAGGCAACTGCAGTAGAGTTTTCAAAACTTAAATTGCAAATGTGGCAACTGGAGTTAGAAGATAAATAAACGGGCGGAAACAGAGAGAGAAAAAAGAGAAAGAGAAGAGAAAGAAAGAGAGAGTTGAATTGAAATTCAGAAGTTGGGAATTAGGTAAGAAAGTTAAATTAACAGGATGGAGATGAAGGGAGAACGTAGGGATATATACAACTAGGTTAGTAACTTGTCATATTTCGGTGAGAAAAATGTCAAAATCTTTTTTTATTTCATTTGAAAAAATGACACGGCAGATGACGTGTCCAGTGAACTTGTGGGTAATGCTAGTTCAGACTAATCTGGTGGGCACAGCTAGTGAGGGATGTGCAGCGCTGTTAGACGAGGGATCCAGACATTATCACGATGTCAAATTGGCTATTTTAATTCGTTATGATTTGGTACTTGAAGCATATAGACAGAAATTCGGAAAAATAGAGACAGAACCAGGTCAGACTTATATTGAGTTTGAAAGAATTAACCACAGTCATTTTGATAGGTGGGTTATGGCCTTAAAAATGGATAAGACCTGTGAGGCTTGAAGGAAGATTAATCAGCTGGAGAAGTTAAAAGACTCACTTCCAGAGATAGTAAGAATTCATGTGAATGAATAGAAAGTTCAAGAAGTGAAAAGCACGGCAGAAATGCCAAGTAAATGTGCATTGTGGCATGTGATGAAATTGAGCTTCTGGCAGGAATTTCATCCTGTTGGGGATAGAAATTGGGAGAAGGGAAGATCACACATTACAAAGCAAACAATAGCTCACAATAGTTTACCACAGGTGAAGAAAGAAGCCCAAGGGGGTTGAAAGGTGGTGAAAGGCCTCAGGTGCTCTCACTATAAGGGAGTGGAACACATAGAATTACAGTACTGATGGTTTAAGAAGGGCACGTGGAAAAAGTTGTTTTCACTGCAGTAAGCTGGGACACACTGTGCTGGGCGTTAAAGGAAGACACTTTGGGGAAAGATGCGGTAGAAGAGGCTAAACCAGTACATTAGTGAAGCTGGTAAAGGAAACCCCAAGTGCAGCCAAGGAGCTGCAGGAGATTGCACAGCCTAGGCAAGGGCTGGGTATGGAGGCAGTGCCTGATCTCTGTAAAGAATTCGCCTCTATAGGTAAAGTTTACTCAGAAAGAACAGGGGGAGAAGGATAAGAAATTATAATTTTGTGAGATACGGGCTCTGCTCAGTCTCTAATAGTTGAGAAGTGAGGGTCCGGAAAAGCACAACAGATCAGGCAGCTTCCGAACAGCAGGACAATCACATATCAGGCAGAAACCTATCGTCCGGAACGTGGTGGGGGGACAAGGGGGCTGGAAGATAAATACAAGAGTAGTAGCTGGGCTGGTGGGAGGGTCACTGGGAAGGCAATAAGAAGATATAGGTAGGAGTGATAGTGATATGTCAGAGTCGATAGGTGGAAAGGAAGATGGCCAGTTAGGGCAGTTCAAGAGGGCTGTGCTAGGTTGACCGGTTGGATCTGGGTGGCTTGGTGGAGGGGAGATTTGGAATTTTGTGAAGTCAACGTTGATGCTGCACAGTTTGAGGGTTCCAGCTGTCCTACCACCGATAGGTGTCCTATCACCCCCCTCTCCGAACTATCACCATCACACCCACCTGCATCTACTAATTGCCTCCCAAGCTCCCTTTCACCCAGCTCCACCCCCCACCCTCCTATTTATTTCTCAATCTCCTTCCCCCTCCCTTACGCCCCACTTTCCTAATGAAGGATTGATGCCTGAAACGTCAACGCTCCTGCCCCTCGGATGCTGCCGACATGATGGGCTTTTCCAGCCCCACACTTTTCAACTCTCATCTCCAGCATCTGCCGCCCTCACTTTCTCTCACCCTCTAATAGTAAGAGTTGAAAGTTTTTTTCACTCTTTCTGGCATTATAATCAAGAACGTGATAACTTGTGGAATGGGGACAGAAATTCAGCATTCCCTTGTGTAACATCAGGTTGGAGTGCCAAATCAAGTTTGGGGATGTAACAGTGACAGTGAGTAACAGAGTGTCAGTTCTCGGAATAGAGTTTGTTCTTGGGAACGATTTAGCAGGAGGCAAGGTGGGAGAGGCACCCCTTGTGGTGGAGAAGCCAAAGGAAGACGAGGGAATTGGTGAGTTAAAAGAAAATTACCCAGGATATTTTCCAGACTGTGTAGTAACAAGATCCCACTGTCATAAGTTACAGCAGGAAGAAGAAATGAACTAAAAAGACAAATGAGTTGATGCTCAGTGAACTGACTTTCTGTTTGATGTAATGGTGCAGGAAAAACCTGAACAAGCAGAGGATCAGGCAGAGGTGTTTAGTCCAGAAAGTCTAATGGACTTACAACAGATATATATACACACATTCACACACACATATACATGCAGACACACAGAAAAGGAATCAGAATATATTGTTGAACGTTATTAACTTAAACATAGAATCATAAAATTAAAATGGAGACCCTGATAGGTTACTGCAGAAGGGAAATGGGCCGAAGTGCACCAGATTGTGTTAGCAGTAATGTACAGTGTTACAGGTCGCACATAAACTCTCTGCAGGCGGTCACCTAGGTGTAAAGAAGACTCAGGCTAAGGTGCAGAAGCATTTCTAATGGCCTGGAATGCACAAGGACGCGGTTCATTTTTGTTGTACCTGACATACATACCAAATTGTAGGTAAGTCACAGGCAGTGATAAAACCAGCACCTTTGTTGCTAATTCTTGCATTCGAGAAACCCTTCATGTGGGCTATGATTAAATGTGTAGCTCTCCTTTCGAAAGTAAAAGTGGAAACCAATATTTGCTGACCATAATGGATGCGTCTACCAGATTTCCAGAGGCAATTCCATTATTGGAGTGTTAAGGCAAAAATGAAGGTGGAGGGGTTGGTAGCTTTCTTTACTCGCTGTGGACTGCCCGGAGAGATTCAGTCAGACCAAGGGTCTCATTTTACTGCTCAGCTGTTTTAGGAAGTCATGGATAGCTGAGGCATACAGCACTTCAAATCAAGTGCGTCCCATCCTGAATCTCAAGGAGCCTTGTAAAGTTACCATCAGACACTGGGGTCCATGCATACAGCATACTGTCAGGATTACCCGAATGGTTGGGATAAAGGTGCCCCATTAAATTGTTTGCCATTAGAGATGCCCCAAATAAATCTACTCACTTTACTTCCTTTGATTTAATATTCGTACATGTGAGAGGTCCTTAGAAATTAATTAAATATAAATTGACAGGACCAAAGTCGGAGATCTCACACTTGGATTATGTATCAGAGGTGAGGGAGAGATTGGATGGAGTAGGTGAGTTAGTTAAACAGCACATGAAGAGGGCACAGTGTAGAGTGATGCAGGTGGCAGATAAAAACTCTGAAACTTTGACGATTTCCCGTGGGGATGACGTATTAGTTTCTCCACCAGTGGTAAGAAAACCATTCAAAGCCAGGCCCCTTTCAAATTAAAAAAAAGTGTGAAGTCAGTTAAACTACCTGGTAAAGATACCGGAGATGACAAAAAAAAACTTTATCGAGTATTTCATCTGGATGAATAATGCACCAGCCACATTTAACACTCAAGAATAGTGGGGTGGCCATATGAACAAATTGTGCAACTTATCTGTATGATGTAGTGATCTTCAGCAAGTGATTGAAAGCTCACATGTTACAGTTGGCAGAGCATGTTGAACGATTACAAGAAGCAAACTTGGTAATAAACTTAAAGAAAACAGAATTCGCGAAGGCAGAGGTGACGTTCTTGGGACATTACATTGGTCATGGAAGGTTGACCCCATGGAACACAAAAACGAAGGGCTTTGAGGAATTTCCACGACCATCCTCGAAGAAGGAGGCGCTTCGATTTTTGGAACTGAGCGGATTCTATCAGAAGTTTGTTCAAAACTTCAGCAGCGTCTTGGCAACACTGATGGATTTACTGAAGAAGAACACAGAATTGTGGTGGACAGAACAATGCCAGGAGGTATTTGAGAATTTTAAAGCAGGTTTAATAACTACATCAGTTTTAGCTGCACCAAATATTCTGAAACCCTTTGAAGATTGTGTTTGATGCTCGGGATATAGGGGTCAGAGATGTATTGATATGGAAAGAGGATGATGGAATTGAATGGCTGATTGGCTACTTGTCGAAAAAACTCAATATCCAACAGAAAAAAAATAGAAAATCTCCATTATTGAACAAGGATGATTAAGTTCCACACTGGCCTGACAATATTTTAATGTGTATATGACAAACAAATTGTCGGAGATGGTTGTGGACAACGACAAATCTCTCGCATTTTTTGGAATATTTAAAGACCAGAATATGAGACTATTTCATTGGCATCTTACCTGACCGACTTTAAACTTACAAAATGTACATGCTGTGTCTTCTATAATGTGATAGCAGATGCGTTTTCGCGGATTTAAAGGAAAAAGTGTAGATATGTTTTGACTTATTCCAGTGTTGTATTGGTGTGCAGAAGTAATATGAATGATATAACTGAGATTAATACTTTTGTATTTCATAAAATTGGGATTAAGAATTAAAGGAAAAGAAATGTAGCCATCTTTTCATTCTGCTAGTTCATTTTATTTTCTGAAGCGGGGAGATGTTATGAAGACAAAAACATGTATGGACACTTCAAAACAGATCGGGTTTTGCTGAATAGAAATTAAAGCAACAGATGCCAGCTGAAGGTCACACTGTTCCACATGTCACCATTAGCTGAGAAATGGATTCCTGAGTTTTGGTTGCTGGTTTGACAGCCATTCAAATGTAACCAAAGAGTTTAAATAACACTCAGGATACCAGATGCCAACTGAATTTGAATATTATTGTTTGGACACCTGGAAAGCAATCAAATTATGAGAATTATTGTATCTTGGGAAGTATATAAACCCAGTATTTTGAACACTGGAGGGAGAGCTACTGCCATCCAACAGTAGAGCAACTGCTGTAGAGCAGGAGTGCTAACTGGCCATCTCAAACACTCTCTATCAAAGACACATGTTCATGCAAACCTCTTTGCAAAAAAAAAAATGAACCAGGGAGATCAGCAGCTGAAAGAGTGAACACCGTGGGGAAGATAGTGACTGTGTGGTCTTGAGATTGTAATGCTTAATATGTGGGTTGTTGGAACAGCATATTTTTTACAGAGTTGGAGTCAGATAGTAAGGAGCTAAGAAAAGAGGGGCTTGTATTTGTGAATAGCTGTTGTTTAGTGTTCACTTTTAAGGTTAAGAAACTAACTTGTTAATCTTTGTTTAAATAGTGGAATGTGGGAGATCTGTGTCACTCATATTTTAACAGACTACGAGGTGAGGCGAGCTTTTCTGGGTGTTTGGTTTTAAATAAAAGAGGGCTTCGACTCCACCTTGTAAATGTCCATCCACGCTAACCCCATTTCCCTGCAGTTGGCCCATATCCTTCTAATCCTTTCCTATCCACGTATTTTTCCAAATGCTTTTGAAATGTTGTTAATGTACCCCCCTCAGCCACATCTGCTCGCAGCTCATCCACGTACCAGCCTCTGTGTAAAGAAATGGCCTCTCAGGTTCCCTTTTATTCTTTCTCCTTTACCTTATACTGATCCTCTCTCGTCCTCGATTCTCTACACGTTGGAAAAAGACTGAGACCATTAACCCTATCCATACCCCTCGTGATCTTATACAGCTCTATAACGACTCCCTCAGTCTCCCTCAGAAATGTCCTAGCTTGTCCAACCTCTCCCTATAACTCAGATCATTGGGTCCTGGCAACATCTTTGTAAACTTCTTCTGCACTCTTTCTAAGTTAATAACATCCTCCCTATAACAAGGTGACAAAACTGAACACAATACTCCAAGTGCCGCCTTACCAAAGCCCTGTGTAACTGCAGCATAAATTCCGATCTTCTATACTTAATATCCTGCCTGATGAAGGCCAGTGTGCCAAATGCCTTCTTCACTGCCCTGTCTACCTGTGACCCCACTCTCAGGGAACCGTGCACCTGAGCACGAAGGTCTCTCTGCCCACTGCACCCCTTAAGGCCCTCCCATTCACCATGAAACTCCTACCTTGATTTGAATTTCCAAAATGCAAGACCTCACGCTTCTATATTAAATTCCATTTCTCGGCCCATTTCCCCAACTGATTAAGGACCTGCTGCAATTTCTGATAAACTTCCTCACTGATCATGCTCCCACTTACTTTAGTGTCATCTGCAAACTTATTAATCATGCCTTGTACATTCTCAACCAAATCATAGATACCAAACAGCAATGGACCCAGCCTCCAGTCTGACAAACATCCTTCCACTAAATCCTCTGCTTCCTACCATCAAGCCAACTGTGGATCCAATTGGACAGTTCCCACGCATTCTACGTGTTGGAACCTTCCTGAGCAGCCTGCCGTGTGGAAACTTATCACCTTCATCAAAGGTCCTGGTAACTTCATCAAAGGCCTCTAAGAAATTTGGTAAGCATGATCTCCCACTCACAAGTCTATGCTGACTGCTCCGAATCAAACCCTGTGTAAGTAATGGGTGCAGTCAATGGTATGCTGTCCTTCATTGTAACATGATTCGAGTACATAAGTAAAGCCATCTTTCAGCTGTTGTAGAACCTTGCTGCGAGAGCATTTGGGACATTCTGTACAGATTTGATGTCCTTTGTAAGGAATGATTCCCCTACCACAGAAATGGATGATGGTAACATGAAGATAGAGTGAATAAGCTGAGTGTTTAACCTGTAGAGTGTGAGAGACAAAGAAATGGTGATGCTGAAACACGAGGAGTGGCAGCGGTCTCTTATTTCCAAAAGATACATTGACAGGGGGAGAAATTCCTTACTTTACCCAGGATTGATTGGTTTGATTTATTGTCACGTGTACCTCAGTACAGGGAAACACTTTATTTATGAGCAGTGGAGGCAGATTATAGTCAGCAAGGCCAGACAGATCATAGGGTGGAAAAAGACTTAGACAGAGTAAGGCATACAGGTTACACTGAACAGGACGTGCACTAGACAAGATCAACATGAACAAGGTCAGCATTACTTGAACTTAGAGAGTCCATTCATCAGTCTAACGTGACTTTCCTAATAGTTTATATGCCTAAATTAACTCTCCCCATGTTATTGTGCAGTCGGCGTGTGAACCCGTACTGAACGTCATGTTGCTCACAATCCCCAACAGCAGCCACAATACCTTCCATCTGAAACAGGTAGCCATTCCCACCAGCTCCGCCCTACATAGAGAACACCAGGCTGGCTTCTCGGAGATGGAAGGTGCCTTCTTGTGACTTAACACAACACATATGGCTTCCCTCCTCACCGCGAGAAAACCACGTTAAAGTCCCACGTGTGTATCATGACAGACGGAGCTAAGAGGAACAACGTGGAGCAGTCTGTCTGTGCAGCTTCTGCTCCACTTGGTCACCATGTTAGAGCATCAGTTAGGAGTCAGCGAGGACTGTTGATGCTGAAGGTCAGAGTAGACAGTGGTTTGCTGGAAAAGCACAGCAGGAGACTCGACGTTTCAAGCATAAGCCGTTCTTCAGGAATCAGCATCAATTACCTCATTCTGCCCCTGTGTAAGTGCATTGAGGTGGGAATGGCCTCCTACTGTTCCTGTGTAAGGGACTGACTGGCTTCTTCCTCGTCCGATTGGACAGAGCCAAAGGCCTGATTGGGTTACCCCTGGTTCCTGTAAGACAGCTCAATGTGCTGACTAGTGTGATGATGGTGTAGCTTTAAGAGGTTATGTTGTTCTGGTTTCTTTTAAGAGAGAGATTGAATGACTGTTAACAAGCCGGGTAGTTAGAACCACTTGAGTAAACAACTAGTGAGGCCTTAGGTTTATTTTAATGCAGATGGAATGGGTGTGGTCAGCTCTCACAGATTAGGATATCTGGGTTTTGGTTTCTGAGTAACATCAGAAATTATTGGGGTCTTCAACGAGTTGAAAGCTTTAGTGAATGTCTCCTGGCAGCTACTCTCTATGGACTTTCTCTTGGTGCTGTTTTTAAATCCTGAATTGGAGAAATATTTGTGTCAGTCAGTGTCTGAATAGTCCTTTTTGCCAAGGGCTGTGTTCATGTGATTTTCCAGTATTGGAACAGTTCATTCGTATTAGTTCCTAGATTTATTATTCTGTTAACTTGTCCAGTATAATTACGTTATTCTAAATTCCTCTTTCTTTGGTTTTATTTAATCTACCGTGTTTAAGTAAATGGTGTTATGCTTCACACCGAGTTGTTTGACCAGTCACATTGCATCTGGAACAGACACTTTACATTTTCTTTAAAAGAAGAAAACATTAGCGTCTAGACTACCACCTTCAAATATTGTCGAGGGGCTCTGGTGTGGCCCATCACACTAAAATCCTTCTCTTCCTGAGTAAAAGGCTGGAGGCACTGAATGGGCTGTCCCTGTTCTTCTCCAATAATGTCAATGGGCTGAACGACTTCCTCATATTCCTGTGAAACCAGTGTGAGGGGTGGAATGAACTTTTGTTTTACTGTGGCAATGTGCAGTGTCAGACAGTCCTTTATATGAATGTTATGGACTCTTTCAAAGCACAAGCCTCAATGGAGTCCATGTCTTGCTGCACATGGACACAGTCCAGTTCAGAAGCTCACGGGGGCGTCAAATTATTCTGAACATTGTGGAATCCTCAGTGACCATCCCCACTTCGGATCTTATGGTGGGGAGGGGGAGGGTGGGGAGACATTGATGAAGCAGCTGAAGATGTTTGTGAATAGGAAGCTACCCTGAGGATCTCCCACAGAGGTGACCCAGGACTGAGATGATGAACATCTTCCTTTGTGCCATGTTTGACTCCAATCACTGGAGAGTTTACTCTGATTCCCATTAAGTTCAGGTTTGTTAAGCTCCTTGATGTCAACAGAAGCATTGATATCAGGGCCAGTCATTTTTACCTGACCCCTTGCGTCAACCCCTTTTGTTCATATCAATAGGCCATGGTCTAGGAGCAGCAAGGGTTTTCTTCAAACAGGTGGCATTGAATGTCAGGATTTCTCTTCTCAAGAGTGTTCGGGAACCAGATGACTGAAAGTATTTGAAGAGGAGGTAGATGGATATTGACCTGTCAGAGAGTTGAGGGCGATAAAAAATTGGGTATGAAAGAGGATTTGAGACCAAGAGCAGATCAGCCATGATCTTAGTGAAGGGCAAGGCAGGCTTGGGGAGTGAATTACCTGTCCCTGTGTCTGATGTTCTCACATTCTGTTATTGGAAAGTTAGTGGCTGTTATTTTCATGGATGTTCTGTTATTGAATGTTGCCATCAGGGAGACAACAGGATTTTGTGAGCCATCGCTGGGTGAGGTATGGGGGCTGTATTCACAGTGAATTTGGGTCTACAACATGACCAACAAATGGAGCACAAGTTTCAGAGAGGGGAAGCTCTGTACAGAGAGATGACGGTTCTCTTTCATACCTATCCTGGGTTTTACAATTACATTTCCCAAATCACCTCAAAGTGTGTGGGACAGTCTTGAAGGGCTGAATGATCTCCTCTGTTTCTGTGCACCAGGTTATAGAAGTAAGTAGCCTCTAAATGCTCCTGCCTAACAGGTTTAATGGTCTGAATGGAACACAGGAACACGGGATTGAGGGACAGGAGTGAGTCATTAGATACGTTGAATCTTCTCCACCAGGCACTAAGATTGTGGCTGATCAGTTTGTGGTCTCAGCCCCATTTTCCTGTCTGCGTCCCATTATCCATGACTCAGTTCTCTGTCTAATATTTCACTAACGTAACTTTCAATCAATGTGAACATAGAGGCAAGATAAACTTGCAGTGAAGAGGATTCGGATTTGAAAGGTACTTTCAGAATTTTTCGTCATCCCTCTTATAGAATCAGAGTCATGCAGAGGAGAAACAGACCCGTTAGTCCAATCTGTTCACTCCGATCGGATATCAAATCTGATCCAGTCCCATTTGCCAGCATTTGGCCAATATCCCTCGTCTTTCAGATACTTTTTAAATGTGCGATTGTAACCTCCTTCACCACTTCCTCTGACAGCACTTTATGTACACACACCACTCTCTCTGTGAAACATTTAACTTCATGTCCCTTCCAAATTATTCGTCCTCTCCCCTCCAACCTATGCTCTCCTGATCTGGGATCCTGGTGAGCAGAACATGGCTGTTCAGAATAACACTCCAGGGAGAAACACCTCAAACTAATCAACCTCTCCCTAAAGCTCAAACCTCCTGTCCTGGGACATCTGTGTAAATCTTTTCTGCAGAAAACCGAGTTGTACGCAGTATTCTTAAAGTGGCCTCACCAACATCCTGTACAGATACAACATGCCATCACAACTCCTACATTCAATGCTCTGACTGATTAAGGCAAATGTGTAAAATGTGTTCTGTACCGCACTGTCTGCATTCGACTCCACTTTCAAGGAACAATGTACCTGCAGCCCTTTGTCCATTTGTTTCTCAACACTCACCAGGCCCTTACCATTATGTGTACAATTTCTGCCCTGATTTACCTTCCCAAAATGCGTAACCTCGTATTTATCTAAATTAAACTTCATCTGTCAGTCCTTGCCCCTTTGTCCCATCTATTTGTGGTCTTGTTGTACTCTGAGATAATCCACTACACCACCTTTCTGATGTAATCTGTAACCTTACTAACTATGGCTCCAATATCCACATCTAAATCCTTGACATAAATGATGAAATGTTTTGTGAACTCAGTATTGATTCATACAGCACACTGCTGCTCACAAGCCTCCAGTCTGAAAAATATCCCTCTTCCTTCAAGCCAATTGTGACGAGTTTTTCTGTATCCCATGTGACCGAACCTTACTAATCTGCCTACCAATCAGAATGTTATGAACACCTTGCTGAGGTCCATATTGACAATGTCTACCAAACTACCTTCATCAATCTTCTTTGTCACCTCTTCATAAAACTCAATCAAATTAATGAGACATAATTTCCCATGCAGAAAGCCACGTTGTCTACCCCGATCAGCCCTTACCTTCCCAAATGTATGCAAATGCTATCCCTCAGAATCCCCTCCAACAACTTACCCACCACTGACATCAGGCTCACCAGTCTATAGTTCCCCGGCGTTTTGGGCCACTGTTTCCTTTTCTCTTCCCACTCCTCCACTGCTCACAACAAATGGTAAATGTCACCAGGTCGGTGATATGGCCGATGATATCAGTCTCAGACTGGGTCAGGGTCAGTTTTAGGAACAAGTCAGGCTAGTTTCTTTAATCTGCTCAAATAGCACGTTTATGATCCAGAACAATGTTACTCCAACTATGGTGGAATGCTGAATGGCAAACTGTTTGGGTATTGCAAATAAAGAATCGATATTTCCCGTTCTAAATACACTGACACACACACACACACACAAAATAAACAAAATCTCTGCAATTTCACGTTGAAAGAAGCTTGTCCAGATACTATTGGAACTCATGGCAAAAGGAAAAAAATGAGAGATTGTCCAAAATGTTATTCTGTTTCTGAAGATATTGTACTCACACAGCCGCTAGCAATGGGATTTTATCCTGGGAGAGGTGGATTTGGCTGAATTCCCTTTGTATTAGGCTGGCAGGCGGTTCCAGGTTAGCACAGTGGCTCAGTAGTTCGCCCTGTTGCCTCACAGCATCAGGGACGTGAGTTCAATTCCAGCCTTGGGCGACTATCTGCGTGGAGTTTGCATCTTCTCCCCTTGTCTGCGTGAGCTCCTGATGGGTGCTCCCGTTTCCTCTCACAGCCCAATCTGTATAATTCAAGTGGATTGGTCAAATAGTCCATAGTGTTCAGCGATTTCGACTTTAGGTGCACTAGTCAGTGATAACTGTAAGGGGATGGGAAGGTTACTCTTTGGAGGGTTAGTATGGACTTGTTGGGCCGAATGGCTTGTTTCCACACTGCAGGGATTCTATAAAAATAAGAATGGTAACAATAACTGTAGAGTTTTGTTTTAGCTCGTACACGTTACTGTGATGAGGAATAATGAAAGAGAGAGAGAGAGAGTGCAATCGGCTGTTTCTTCTCGGGCAGATGACATTTTCTCCGTCTCTGAGCTGAATCACGCAATAATGTCATTCTCTCCCAAACTGGACCATGTGAGGTCTCCTTGTACATTGTCCAAACTATGTCTCCATCACATTCCCTGTTCCATGTCGGTGCATCATTGCTGCTGTCATCCACAGAGCCATACCCTGAGCAGAAAATGGTCTCGGTCGATTTGAAGATATGCTTATATGGCCCTGCGTCATTAAAAAAATAAAATGTTTAATGTATTCAGAATACATAGAACATAGAACATAGAACAGTTCAGCACTGAACAGGCCCTTCAGCCCACCATGTTGTGCCGACCATTGATCCTCATGTATGCACCCTCACATTTCTGTGACCATATGCATATCCAGCAGTCTCTTAAATGTCCCCAATGACCTTGCTTCCACAACTGCTGCTGGCAACGCACTCCATGCTCTCACAACTCTCTGTGTAAAGAACCCGCCTCTGACATCCCCTCTATACTTTCCTCCAACCAGGTTAAAACTATGACCCCTCGTGTTAGCCATTTCTGCACTGTGAAATAGTCTCTGGCTATCAACTCTATCTATGCTTCTCATAATCTTGAATACCTCAATTAGGTCCCCTCTCCTCCTCCTTTTCTTCAATGAAAAAAGTCCCAGATCAGTCAACCTCTCCTCATAAGATAATCCCGCCAGTCCAGGCAGCATCCTTGTAAACCTCCTCTGAACCCTCTCCATAGCATCCACATCTTTCTTATAATAGGGTGATCAGAACTGGACGCAGAATTCCAAGTGCGGTCTAACCAAAGTTTTATAGAGCTGCAACAAGATCTCACGACTCTTAAACTCAATCCCCCTGTTAATGAAAGCCAAAACACCATATGCTTTCTTAACAACCCTGTCCACTTGGGATATATGTACCTGCACACCAAGATCTCTCTGTTCCTTCACACTGCCAAGAATCCTATCCTTAATCCTGTACTCAGCTTCCAAATTTGACATTCAAAATGCATCACCTCGCATTTATTCAGGTTGAACTCCATCTGCCACCTCTCAGCCCATCTCTGCATCCTGTCAATGTCGCGCTGCAGCCTACAATAGCCTTCTATACTGTCAACGACACCTCCAACCTTTGTGTCATCTGCAAACTTGATGACCCATCCTTCAATGTCCTCATCCAAGTCATTAACAAAAATTACAAAGAGTAGAGGCCCAAGGACAGAGCCCTGTAGAAAACCACTCACCACTGACTTCCAGGCAGAATATTGTTCTTCCATTACCACTCGCTGATTTCTGCTGGCCAGCCAATCCTGTTTCCAAACAGCTAACACAGATACCTGTGTTTAAATGAATGTTTTCGTTTAACAAATACAGAAATTGCTGGAAGAGCTCGGCAGGTCTGTCAGCATCCAGATGTCTTTTACATGGTGTAGTTGGACCAGCCTCCTACACTTCCTCTGGCAGCTCATTCCATACACACACCACCCTCTGTGTGAAAAGGTGCCCCTTAGGCCTCTTCAAAATCTTACCCCTCTCACTTTCCACCAATGTCCTCTAGTTGTGGACGCTGCTATCCTGGGGAAAAACCTTGACTACAAACCCTATCCATGACCGTTCTGATTTTATAAACCTTTCCTGCTGCGAAATGTGACTTCAATCAACACGAATGGCTGTACTTTCAATAATCTCGGGCCGAAATGCTGAAATTCAACACCGACACCTGTTCTTTCTCCATCAAGTCACAATTCTAAACCAGTTTAATCAGTTTGTTCAGATATATTAGGAGACCCTTCTGTGGGATTTACACCTAGACCTTTGTGCCCGGAGGTAGGGACACGAGCACCACTTGGCAATACCCATAAAGCTGTAACATTATTCTCCTGTGGGTTTGTACATCAGCCTGTTAAGACATGCTGTGACATACCTCTGCAACAGGCAGGACATGAATACACACCTTCTGGTCCAGAGCTAGGAACACTACCAACAATTTCAGGAATTGGAATCAAACCCAGAGCCATGACTCAGAGGCAGGGACACTACCCACTACACTACTATACCCAGATTTTGGGTCACATTATAAGGGGCAGCGTTCAGCTCAGTGTGGATTTATTATAATCAGGTTACCATTACTGAACTACACAAAACATTTTGTTTTGTTAAACAAGTGCAAGATCGAAATTAACTATGACCATCTTTAATCGCTATTATCTGTAGTCTGCAATATTAGGGAATGAAATCCTGCAGACATACTCTGTCCAATGAAGGGTCTCAAATAGATATTTATTACTGAACACCAGACACGGAGAAAGACCATAATTTCTGGTCCCAAAACACCGACCAGTATAACCCAACTCTCACGTGTGTCTGCCCTCTGCCTAAAACCATGAAATGATACCAGGCCGCTGATTACTGTCCAGCCTCTCCTCCTCACTGACTGTTTGCAATTCGTCCCACCTCCCCCTAACCACACAAGGCAAACCAAGCTCAGGGTCTTTGTGAAAATCAAGGCCAGAGTGTGCAGGCCCCCTGGAGAGGGGGAGGGCATTTTAAAATTAAACAGGGAAGGTGAGGAGGTGGTAATATCACTCACTGGCCGAGGCGTGGCAGATGGATTTTAGTTTGGATTAATGCGAGGTATTGGATTTGGTAAATCAAACAAGAGTAGGACTTATACAATTAAACGTAGGGCCTTTGGCAGTGTTGTAGAACAGAGACCTTGGCCATCAGATATAATTCTTTAAAAGTTGCATCTAACATATATAATGTAGTTAAGAAGGTGTTTAACACGCTTGTCTTCAATGGTCAGACCTTTGAGTATCGGAATTGGGATGTCATGTTGAGGTTGTACAGGACATTGTTGAGACCTCTTCTGAAATACTGTGTCCAGTCTGGTCATCCTGCCCGCTCATTCCATAGTCACACCACCCTCTGGGTGTAAACACTGCCCTTAGGTCACTTTTAAATGTTTCTCCTCTCATGTTACAACTATGTCCTCTAGTTTTGGTCTCCACTACCCTTATTAAATACATTGACTGTTCACTTTGATATCATTGACCTTGATATTATTAAGCTGGAGAGGGTTCAGAAGAGATTAACCTGGATGTTGCTGGAAATGGAGGGATTGAGCTATAAGGAGATGCTGAACAGGCTGGGACTTTTTCACTGGAGAGTATGAGATGGAGGGGTAACTATGCAGAGGTTTATAAAATAATGAGGGATACAGATAAGCTGAAGGGCTGATGTCTTTTCCCAAGAGTTGGGGATTCAAAACTGATGGATATTTTAAGGTGCGAGGAAAAAAGATTTACAAAAGTCAGGAGAGGTAATTATTTTAGACAGAAGCTGGCTTGTGTGTGGAATGAACTTGCAGAGCAAGTGGTGAAAACAGGGACAGTTACAACGTTTAAAGGACATTTAAAGGACATGGATAAGACATCAGTTTGGATGGTGCTGTGAGCAGCTGCCCTCTCCCTCCCCCTCCCTCTCTCCCTCCCCCTCTCTGAATGAATCCCTGTTGGTTTTCACCCTCTGCCAATGCCTGTGCAGTGGCGTGGGGAGGCCAGCAGAGGGTGGCATTGCATCACTTTCAGCACCACAGAGACTGCCAGACCTGCCCCACACAGAGACACATAGATACACACACAGCAATTGTTAGGACACAACATTGATCTCATCTGGTAATTTAAACTACACATAAATAAATGCTCAATTCGCCTCGTAAGCTGTTAAAATATGAGAACTCCCAAATTCCACAGTTTAAATAAAAACAACAATGTATTTTTTAACACTGAAAGTGAACTGAACGAGACCCTCTATCTCTTAACTGTTTATAACCCGACTCCAGCTCTATAGCAATATACTGTTTCTGGGTCTGCCACCCTCTCATATCACAGGTACTTGTAAGCTCTCAGTTCAGAGCAGCATTCACCCTCTCTTAAAGGTACAGTACACACTTTCAACTTCATTCCATTATACTCTGATGAATATAGATAAGTGGAACTTATCCGGATTTCTCTTGCTCTGTGGTTTGTCAATATTTCATCTACTCTGTCTCGTATGTGTCAGGATTTTTGTTGCTCCATTGACAGTATGTCGTTATTCGACTCTGTCCGTGGGAACATATCAGTATTTCACTTGCTCACACTCCTGTGTGTGGGGCAGGATTTCAGTTGTTTCATGGGGACTGGGACACTGACAATCTTAATGTTTGTAAATGGGACCAAACCTGCAAGAATTGTAAAGTCTATGGAGGACAGTGTGGAACTCTAACAGGACAATGACACGCTGGTAGACAGGGATCAATGCAGAGCAGTGTGAGGTGATGCACTTTGGTATGAAAGATAAAGAAAGACAGTTGAAAATAGGCTGTGCCATTCTAAAGGGGCTGCAGGAACAGAGAGCACTGCGTGTATAAGAGCAGGAGGCTTGTTCGGGGGTCGGTGCTATAACAGATATACCGTGAGTGTGAGGGAGCAGAGAGAATACAGTGACCCTTATCATGACAGAGCGGGGAAGGTTATTGATGCTTGTCTTGTATTGCTGGACAATTCTTCAGACCGCAGATACTGCACTGAGCTGGGTGGGGAGCTCAGAACATGCTCGGTGAGTCTGGTGTTGTGGCTCCCACTGGGAAAGAATGGTCTCCCTCTGTACTAGCCCATCCACCAGGACCTCCGTGCCTCTGTCGACAAATCGTGGTGTAATTGTCCCTTATCTGCCATGCTCGCGGTAAACTGTGCAGGGCAGTTCCAAGAAGAGAAAGCTCAACCGTGTGTCCATTGGCCTTTCAAAGATGGCACCAGTGCCAGGGATCACGGAATATCCAGGGGCACCCGGGCGACTGTGAGTCCCTCCAGCCATGATGGGTGGGAGAATCGGGCTGGTACTGAATGAGAGAGAGACCATGGGGTGGGGGGTGGGGGGTTGGGGTAATCAATGAGTTGAGTTTGATAAGATAGCACCAGGAATCTAGTTTGGCCTCGTACAGATAATCTCTCTGTCACACTCAATGAAAAAGACACTGAGGCAAATTATTGTTAGAACCTGCCCAGTGAGTCAGAGAGTCTGTTGAAACTACACCCATTTACAAAGCTGTATAACAAATGCTCATCCAAAACTCTCCACTATTTCACCTCACACCAATCTCCCTTTTTCCCATCTTTGCTGGGAAGACTGGCTCATGTTACAGGATACTATCGAAGTGTCCACATTTCAGCATTCTGAAACCTGGTAACACATCCTTCCATGACACTGTCTCTCAGTCTCCCCCTCTCTGTCTATACCCCAAACCCCTCCCATGTGGTGATATTTAAACTCATTCCCCGGCCATCTGTCTCTCTCTGGCAGTGATGTTCACACCCACAGCACCCCCTTGCCAGGGCACAATATAGATATGGATCTGTAAATGGGTGGGAGCTGAACGTCCTGTCACTTCCAGCATGGGCTGCAAGTTTCCCCACACTGGGCAGGGATCTAACACAGTGTTACTGAGCAATGCGCTGGGGTGGGGTACACAGTCCTACATGCGGGGAGGGTAACTGCTCCTGGTTACAGATCAATGCACTGGGGTGGGGTACACAGCCCTACATACTGGGAGGGTAACTGCTCCTGGGTTACAGATCAATGCACTGGGGTGGTGTACACAGTCCTACATGCTGGGAGGGTAACTGCTCCTGGGTTACAGATGAATTCACGGGTGATCACTGCACAGGTCGCTGTGCTGGTCAGACTATCTCGCTGAGGTTTATAGATAATGCCATGATGTGGGATGTGCTGGATGGATATTTGTTCCAGGTTCACACATTAGTGCCTGCTGTGGTCTGCACAGCTCCCGGTACTGGACAGGTATGTAGCCTGTGCACAGTACATCATGTCGGTGGGGTGGATGGGGGAGAAAGGTGATGGAAAGGTCACGGAGCTCCACGGAACGTTCTGTCCCCGAGATTCTATAACTGACATTCCCCGGAACGTTCTGTCCCTGACATTCTATAACCGACATTCCCCGGAACGTTCTGTCCCCGACATTCTATAACTCACATTCCCCGGAACGTTCTGTCCCTGACGTTGTTTGTTTGTGAACGGCCGGACGTCAGTGAATTGAACAAACGATAAGATCCCGAGGGAAGAGATCCCGTTCCAGGGAGAAGGAGACACTGCTCCGAAGGCCCCTCAGGCAGTTAAAGGGGGGAATACGTTTTCCCTGCGTTTACATTTCTCCATGACACAGGATCGACCACAATTTAGACCAAAACACAGAAAATCCCAAACTCCGTTTGTCTTCAGGAAACTGGGAGTGAATCCTTCAGGACAGCAACGTTTCCACCCTCCATATTAGGAACTGGGAAGGAGTGACCTGTGTCTTCTCTCGAGTGATCGAGTGTGTGGGAATGTTCTAGAAACCATCTGTCCTTATGCATGTGTCTCTGTGTGTTTGGGGAGGGAGGGTTTCTTGTGGTTTATGTCACATTTTTGTCAGTAATTCCAACCTTCAAATTTGTTATTCCAGTTCCAATTATTTTAACAAATCCCTGAATACAGGGACACATTTGAAAATCTCACTGGGTCCCCGATCAAACGGGTCCCTTTGCCTCCAGGCTGATGGATAATGGGTTTGTTTTCCTTCCTCACAGTTAACGTAGTGACCATCTACGTCCTGCTTTATAAAGATTGTGGATTGTCTTCATGTGTCAGACGTTACCTGGGGGCCATGGCAGCGGCGGATCTCCTGGTCATTATCCTCGACCTGATCCTGAGACACATTCCCATTGTTTATGGGGAACAGTTTTATTTCCTGTTCTCCGTCCCCGTGTGTAATATCCACGCCGTCCTGCTTTATGCAGCCACTGACTGCTCTGTCTGGTTCACCGTCACTTTCACCTTTGATCGGTTTGTGGCCATTTGTTGCCAGAAGCTGAAAAGTAAATACTGCAGTGAGAAAACGGCGGCTGTGGTTCTGGGAGCAGTGACTGTGCTGAGCTGTTTAAAGAACATTTTCTGGTATTTTATGCTCACGGCTCGGTATTTCCTGGTGAACAATCCCTGGTTTTGTGATGTAACAGACGCTGTTCTATTCTCCAGTGTCTGGGTCACAATCGAGTTCCTCCACCACATTCTAACCCCGGGTGTCCCATTTCTCCTGATTCTGCTGCTCAATGTTCTCACCGTCAGACACATTTTAGTGACCAGCAGAGCCCGCAGGAGACTCCGCGCTCACACCAATGGGGACGCTCAGTCTGACACAGAAATGAGAAACCGAAAAAAATCCATCATTTTACTGTTTGTGATCTCGGCCAATTTCATCCTGTTATGGTCAACGTTAATGCTGTATTCGATATGGTACCGGATGGATGATATTGGGTATGACTCTATATATCTCCATGGCTTTGTACACGAATTGGGCTTCATGCTGCAGCTCCTCAGTTGCTGCACAAACACCGCAATTTACGCCGTGACCCAGACTAAGTTCAGGCAGCAGCTGAAGAATGTGCTGAAATATCCCTTCACCCAAATCCATCCATCCATCAAATTCCCTCATTAATCACACCATCCGGGATTTTCTCATTTCAGTTTAGTGTTTCAGCGATGGAGCAGCCTGTCGCTATGGTAACAGACTGAGGGGAGCGCTGGTTTGTCCCTCCTTATCCCACAGGGGGTTACAGGGAAACATTTCAATGTTTCTCACAACTCAGGGGCCAGTGAGAAAAGGCACCATCCCACTGACTGTATCCATCACTTCCATTTGTAACCAATAAAAATGCTGATTACAGCGTGCCGAGCAGCAGAGTGACCGATGTTGTTGTGTGTCTTTGTGTTGGAGAAGCTGAGCTGGAGAGAGACAGACTCAGCCCCAAGTCCTGGTCCTCAGGGAAGGGGAGGGCACCGCGCCCTGAGCTCAGGAGCTGGGGTTAACTCCGTCTGTTCACCCCGACTCCAAATCTGGCCTCCCCATTACCTCTCCCCTACTCTTTCTCCTCAATTTTCTGTCTCTGTCTCTCTCTTTCAGCACACACTATCTTTCTCAAACCTCACCTCATCCCCCACTCTCTCTCTCTCTCACACACACACACCCTGCAAACCCGGTTTCTCCACCTGCCTCCACTCTTCCCTCTCCCCCTCTCTCTCCCTCACGCCATCGCAGTCTCCCTCCCACAATTCCATCTCTACCCCATTTTCCCCACCTGCTACATCTCACCTCCACCCCCCACACGCAGCCTCACCCCCAAACATCCTCAGTCTCTGGGTAAGAGGGAGAGTGAAGGACCAGGGAGAAAGAGTATGTCAGAGAGACAGGGAGGGAGGGACAGGAGGGACAGGGATTCAGAGGGAAAGAGAGGGAGGTGGGAAGAGAGAGACACCGAGGGAGGTGGAGAGAGAGAAGGGCGACAGACAGAGAGAGGCGAGAGAGAGAGAGAGAGAGAGGCGAGAGAGAGAGAGGCGAGAGAGAGAGAAAGAGGCGAGAGAGAGAGAGAGAGAGGCGAGAGAGAGAGGGAGGGAGGGGGCAAGAGAGAGAGAGAGAAGGGGGCGAGAGAGAGAGAGGCGGGGGCGAGAGAGAGAGAGGCGGGAGAGAGAGAGGGGGGGACGAGAGAGAGAGGGAGGGGGGGACAGAGAGAGAGGGGGAGGGAGGAAGACAGAGAAAGGGAGGTGGACGAGAAAGAGAAAGAGAGAGGGGGTGAGAAAGAGAGGGAGGGTCGAGAGAGAGAGAGAGAGGTGAGCAAAAGAGTGTGGGGGCGAGAGAGAGAGGGAGGGAGGAGGATGCAACAGAGGGAGGTATTGAGAGACAGAGGGAGGGACGAGAGAGAGAGGGAGGGGGTGACAGAGATGGAGGGGGGCGGGCGAGAGAGAGGAGGGGGACGACAGAGATGGAGGAAGGGGTGAGAGAGAGAGAGTGAGGAGGAGAAAGAGAGAGGGGAGAGAGAGGTAGGTGTTGAGAGAGAGAGGGGGCGAGAGAGAGTGGGGGCGAGAGAGAGAGGGGGACAGGAGAGGGAGGAGGCGAGGAAAGGAGAGAGGGAGGGGGGGCGAGAGAAAGAGAGAGGGGGCAAGAGAGTGAGAGGTAGGGGGCTAGAGCCAGAGAGGGTGGGGGCAAGAGAGAGAGGGTGGGGGCAAGAGAGTGAGGGAGGGGGCGAGAGAGGGAGGGAGGGGACGAGAGAGGGAGGGGGTGCGTGTGAAAGAGGGATGGGGTGAGAGATAGAGGGAGGGTCGACAGAGAA